>NW_024086470.1:0-94911 GCF_009730915.1 Dioscorea cayenensis subsp. rotundata
AAAATCTAAAAAAATTAGATTATAAATTTTTAAGTTGTAAAACTTTTATCAATAAAATAAATCAAACAAGAAGTTCACAGAAACTCATTAAGTTCATAACCAGAAAAATAAGATTAAAGGAACAACAATAACTAAAGCATTATAGATATCCAATGACTATATCAAAGATTTAAACAGTTATAATGACGATAATGCCCCCTTCTATAAATAACATCCCTTTAGAACACCATAACACCAGAAGAGAAGAACCCGACTTCTCAGCGATCGACCCACTCCTCTCTTCATCCTCATCATCCTCACTTTGGAAACCGATCAAGTGATCAAGGATTACTCACTCGAAAAAGCTTCAATCACGGATCTCGGCGGTGGTAGACAGCGACCCCTTGAACAAGGATGAGAATTCAAGCAAATTGATGAAGATCTGCAACTATGAAGCAAAAGAGAAGAACTCCAAAAGATCAAAGAAAATGGAAGAGAAGAGATGAAGATTTCATTCAATGATCTGAATTCTAATATACAAAGGATGAGAGCTTTATATATCTCTCATCTGTTTCGATATAATAGAAATTCGATCATTATTGTTGAGTTTTGCACAGCAAATTCCTCTTTATGTAAATAAAATAATTTCGGGTATTAAATTGAAAAATAAATGAAATCAATCAAGCAGACACAAAATTTACGTGGAAAACCCTCATTGGAAAAAACCATGGGCCAAACTCCGAATCAAATCCACTTAGGGATGTAAATAGGGCGGTCCGGGTAATAGGATTCCGTCCCCATCCCCGCTTCCCACGGGGCGGAGATTCTCCACCTCCAAATTCCCAACGGGGAAAAATTCTCCCCACTCACTCCCCCGCATGGATCCCACGGGATCGGGAATCCCTGCCCCCAAAAACTGAATTAATTTGGACAATCGTCTTATACTCATAGTTAAGCCCCTAGTATAAAAAAATATCCCCACCCCAAAAACCAATTATTTATAGCATAATACTAAATTATATTATTTCAAACTAATTTTTATTATTTTATCTCATCATATATAATAAAATTAATTTTTTTAAAATATTACTTTATCTTAATTTTTATAGAAAATAAAAATTATTAGCTGTACGTCTTGAGTGGCAACTTAATCCAACTCGGTAGTAACTAATGTAACGACTAGCTAATCACATGATTAGCATGTGACAGAGTAGTTAACTTAACACTTCTTGGAAACCTCTTCACAGCTATCTCTTCTCCTCTTTAATACTTTGTTTACATAAAGTGGCTTATACTAAAAGCTTATACTCCACCAACACCTCCATCGGTCCATCTCCATGTCCATCTCCATCTCCTCCCTGCAGTCAATGAACTATGATCATAAGCTTCTCCATCTCCAAGAAGTTCATCACCTTCGAGTGAATTGTGATCATAAGCTTCTATCTCGCAGATACAAAAACCAAGAACTTCAAAGAACCGGTTCATGGATTCTTCCGCTACGAGTATACATTCTTTCTATAGATGTGGGGCTATAACTGTTGATTCTAGCCAAAGAGACAATGTGATATATGATGGATCTAATGGGTATAAACCCTAATTTATAACCCTGGGTCTTCTTGCTTGGAGATTGCTTAGGAACAAAGAAAGTGGTGAAAGCGTACCTTCACTTGAATCCATTGATTATGACGAAAGTGATTGGGTCTTGTGGTTCTTCTCACTGATCACACGCAGAGAGGGGAGATGGGAACCCTAATTCAGAAAACCTAATTCTGAATCTCAGATCATTGCATGCTCAGTCAGGGACCACACCCTATTTATAAGAAAACTTTATGGGGCTAATTACAAGTCTGCCCATCATAGATTTGACAATTTTACCCCCAGGAATTCTACACAACATATGATTAATATGTATATCCACACATTTAAAATTAGATAATTAGGACTAAATTCAAACTTTAATCAGATCACAATTTGGGTCCATTCAAAACTTGAATATAATAAGATATACACAATTATAAACATTAGTTGTGTACGTCTACACAACTTATGCACATAAGTCCTTATATCCCTACATATTGTGTGGTCCACAACCCAACAATCTCCCACTTGGACCATACAATCATGCACCTTCGACAATTCAAAATTATGTATAAATTACTATCAACAACCAAATGTAATTACAACTGAAAAATTATATAAATCAATCTCGTCCATTAGCCTCATCTATACATGGAACATAGGGCCAGTCGTCGCCAGTACAATGCAACTAAACCCACAATGCTCACACATACCAACTTAACTAACGACATAGATAAAGTGTGGATGTGTAGCATGGAAATTAAAAGCTAATGTGATCTACGCTTGTCTATTTCCAACTGGTGCAACTTTAAAGTCTTTATGAGATCATAGTTCAGAGCAAAAATAAACGATAAACTTTATAAAAAAAAACTAATCAAAAGTGTCATGACATCAACATCATCAAGTTATGAAAAATAAACTCCAACTAATCAGAAGCATTCATACTAACGACGCCCATGCTAACAATATGTTCATGAAAAACTGTAGGCGCCAATGCTTTTGTAAGCCGATCCGCAACCATGGAATTTGTCCCTATAAGCTCAATACTAACAAAGCCACTCTGAACCCTTTCTTTAACAGCTAAGAACTTAATGTCTATATGCTTAGACCTAGAAGAACTTTTGTTGCTGTTTGAGAACAAAACTGCTGCTCTATTATCACAATGCAACGTCAAAGGTCTCTTTATGCTTTCGACAACTCGTAATCCTTTAACGAAATTACGCAGCTAAATAGCATGACTAGATGCCTCATAACATGCGATGAATTCTGCCTCCATGGTTAATGAAGCAACCAAGGATTGCTTGGCACTTCTCCATAAAACAGCACCACCAGCCATAGTGAAGACGTAACCAAATGTCGACTTACGACTATCCAAGCATCCAGCAAAGTCGGAGTCGGAATACCCAATGATCTCAAGCCTATCCAACCTCTTGTATGTGAGCGCGTAATCCTTTGTCTTCTGAAGATATCTAAAGACCCTTTTGGCTGCAACCCAATGTTCTCTAACTGGATTACATTGATATCTTCCAAGCATTCCCACTATAAATGCCAAGTCAGGACGGGTACAGACCTGTGCATACATAAGACTTCCTATCGCAGACGCATAGGGAATGTTCTGCATGTATTCGGATTCAATTCCTTTTTTAGGACACTGTTTTAAACTGAATTTATCTTCCTTCGACACGGGGGTGTCATGAGGCTTACAGTTCTGCATGCCAAATTTTTGCAGTATTTTCTCAATATAGCTCTTCTGAGATAAAGTCAAAGAGCCTTGTGAACGATTACGATGAATCTGGATCCCTAATACGAAGGATGCTTCACCAAGATCTTTCATCTCAAAACTTTCAGAGAGAAATTTTTTAGTTTCCCAAAGGATCCCTTTATCACTGCTGGCAAGCAGAATATCATCAACATATAGAATCAAAAATATGTACTTACTCCCACTGAACTTGTGATACACACAATCCTCAACAGTGTTCACCTCAAAACCAAATGAGAGAACAATATGATGGAACTTTTGATACCATTGTCGGGAAGCTTGTTTAAGCCCATAGATAGATTTCTTAAGTTTGCAAACCATTTGATTGGTCTTCCCAATGACTAATCCCTCCAGCTGCATCATATAAATGGTCTCTTCAATGTTTCCATTAAGAAAGGCCGTCTTTACATCCATCTGATGTGGCTCAAGATCCAAATATACCACAAGTGCCATAATGGTCCTAAAAGAGTCTTTTACAGAAACAGGAGAAAAAGTCTCTTTGTAATCGATACCCTCCCTCTGTGTAAATCATTTCGCAACTAGACGGGCCTTATACCTTTCAACATTGCCTTGTGAATTCCTTTTGGTCTTAAAGACCCATTTACATCCAATAGGTTTCACACCTTCCGGCAATGGGATAAGGTCCCAAACGTCATTATCCTTCATGGATTGGATTTCCTCACCCATAGCTTCGATCCATTTATGAGAGTTTGAGCCATTAATTGCCTCACTAAATGTAACTGGATCGTTTTCCATTGAGTCAATATATCCTTCATGCTCATGGAGAAATACCAAATAGTCATCCGAAATTGGATTTCTCCTTACTCTTGTGGACCTCCTTAGAGGCACTGGTTCTTCTTGAATTTGAGGTTGCATGTCTCGTTCCTCACCAATAACTGGTTGAGTACCCTCTTCTTGATGGGTAGGAATAATATCATCTCTGTCATGTACCGAATGTTGCGTTTGAATGACAACAGGAAAAAAAACCTGACTGTGATCCTTAGCAATAGTAGAGAAAGATGTATCCAAATCCTCCCTAAAGACAAAATCATCACTTCGATTCTCCTCCCCAACCTCAACATCCTCAAAAAACCAGGCATTTCCGATTTCAAAAAAGGTTCTTGATGTAGGATTATAAAACTTAAAGCCTCTTGATTTTTCAGAGTACCCTACAAAATAGCTACTTATTGTCCTTGCATCCAGTTTTCTTTCATTAGGCCTATAAGGCCTTGTCTCAGCTGGACAACCACAAACTCGTAAATGCCTTAAGATAGGCTTCTTGCCAGTTCATAATTCATAAGGGGTCTTCTCAGTAGCCTTAGTGGAAACTCTATATAGGAGATAGACTGCGGTCTTTAATGCTTCATCCTAAAGAGAGTTAGGTAATGTTGTATGAGTAATCATACATCTTACCATATCTTTGAGGGTTCTGTTTCGCCTCTCTACCACACCATTCATGCTAGGACAACCTGGCATGGTGTATTGAGGAACGATTCCACACTCCTCTAGGTATTGAGCAAAAGGGCCCGAATGTTGCTCGCCTGATCCATCGTACCTACCGTAGTATTCACCACCACGATCAGATCTGACGGCCTTTATATTCTTGCCCAATTGATTTTCAACTTCTGCCTTAAATGACTTAAAAAAGTCCAAGGCCTCTGATTTCTCATGTAACAAGTAGAGGTAACCATAACGAGAGTAGTCATCAATGAACGTAATGAAATACCATTGACCGTTCCAAGACGCCGTAGGGAAAGGTCCACAAATATCGGTATGTATAAGTTCTAAGACTTCTTTACTTCTATCGGCCCCCACTTTCCTTTTGTTTGTAGTCTTTCCTTTAATGCACTCAATGCACACACTACTGTTGGTTTTGTCAATTACATCAATAATTCCATCTCTTACAAGCCTATCAATTCTCTTTTCAGAGATATGACCCAAACGCTTGTGCCATAATGAGTAGGAATTTTCATTTTGTAATCTACGTTTTATTCCTTTAGTTTCAGTATTATGGGATTCATTGTTTGTATTAACCATATCAAGCAAATAAAGATTATCACTTTCACTTAATGTACTGGTTCCAACCAACATCGAATTAAAATGAAGAACATATTTTTTATTACCAAATGAACAAAAATAACCTTCTTTGTCTAAAACTGAAATAAAAACTAAATTCTGTCTGAAGGACGGTACAATGAATGTGTTATTCAATTCTAAATAAAAACCAGTACGAAGTAACAATCTAAAAGTCCCTACGCCTATGACTTCTGCCTTTCCAGTCCCCATATAGATGTATTTTTCACCATCACTCGGTGTTCGGCAGTTCAGGCAACCCTGCATTGATACACTTATGTGAGTTGTAGCAACTGAATCCAACCACCAAGTGTATCTAGGAACTGAAACCAAATTAACTTCAGTATAAACTTGAGCAAAAAACATGTCTTCCTTTACGCGCCAAGCGCGATACTTAGGGCGGCCTGAGTTAGAAGATGCCAAATGCGCACTCTCAACTTTATGCTGTTTTGTTCTATCTTCCTCCTGTACCAAATGTGAGATGAGCTCATTCAATGTCCACTTATCCTTCTGATAGTTATAGCTCACTTCAAACTGGCTGAATCGAGGAGGGAGGGAAATCAAAACCAAATGCACCAGAACATCTTCTGGCAATTCAATTTTTAAGCCTTTCAATTTCCCAGCTAGATGAAACATGTCGAGAACGTACTCATGTATGTTCCCATCACCCTTATACTGCATAGAGACAAGTTTCCTTAGGACAGCACTCATCTCCGCTTTATCACTTCTTACGAAGATTTCCTCAAAGGTGTCAAGAAAGTGCCTAACATCATTTTTCTCAGACATAGTGTCCAGAAAAGTTTCCGGGATTGTATTCTTTATGATCATCAAACCAATGCGATTAGACCTCTCCCACCTCTCAAAAACTCTCCTATCCCAAGAGAGCTTTGATCTGTAAGAGGTGCAGGACGTGGTTCTCTTAATGCATGGTCCAGATCTATACATCCCAAAACAAGTGTCACCTTGTTTTTCCAAGTCTTAAAGTTTGTGCTGCTAAGCACAGGAACGCCACTGAGTGTAGCAGACACATTGCCAACACTCATAATATCAACTGTACATAGAGCAATTAACAAAAATCAACTCACAATTAAATAACCAGAAATATAATAATCAGGCATATAAATAACAACCACCCATCTTCAAGTCAATTGTTGTGACAGTAAACCTAGTCTTTGGACAGAGATTCAATTCACTAGTAATCAACTTGTTGCAGTAATCAAGTTTTATAGTAAAATGTAGTTAAGTATGAAGTCTTCCTTTGGGCCGACTAAATACTCACAATAGACACTTAATAACTATAAGCAACTTATTACCACATGTGCAAACAAATCTCTGTCAGACAACAGTCTTCCTTTGGGCCGACATGTTGTCTACATGAGCATAAGCATGCACTAATACCATGGTTATTCACAAACAAAAAGTTTCCACAACAAAGGTCACTTTGGTGACATGCTGTTTCTACCAATTGTAGTAAATACCCAAGAAAGCTATAAAAGCAACTCTAAGTTGTTATTTCCTAATGATTATTAAAACAACCTTATAATTATGAATTAAAAATTAAATTCATAATAATTAAACTAAAATCCAAATATTATCCCAATCAAAATCAAAGTAAAATTTAAATAATATAAATTATTAATTGTGCTCCTGCACCTTGATTTTGGTGATAATGAAAATTAACTTACTAAAAGTAAATATAAACATGTATTGAAATCCATGATACATGATAATTAATAAATTTTTATAGAAAAGCATTAGCACAAGGGCTTGATAATTTCTCCGAAGTATAAAAAATTAAATCTAGTATATATAAATATATATAAATATCAAATCCATCACACTCATCACCTAGGGATAAGTCAAATAATTTAGTTCAGAAGAACCAATCCAATCATTCAAAACCAAATAAATAAATATATATTTATATAATAACAATCTATGTTTTCAGAATTGAGAAACCACAGCACCACACGGTTTCCAAAACTGGATCAATATACATATATATATTAATTAAATAATTATTATATCATCTATATATATAATTTCCAATCTATTGAAAAAACCATGGCACGACTTTCAAAAATTTCTTTCAGAATTGTAATATAACAATTAAACAATCATATACATACCAATATATGTATATATAACCATCATCATATTAGCATGAAAAACCTCAATCGAAGCATGCATAATAAAATCAATAAATTCAAGATTTAATTATAATAAATCCTAAACAATTCCAAAACAACCTCGCTCTGGTACCACTTGATGGATTTAATGGGTATAAACCCTAATTTATAACCCTAGGTCTTCTTGCTTGGAGATTGCTTAGGAACAAAGAAAGTGGCGAAAGCGTACCTTCACTTGAATCCATTGATTATGACGAAAGTGATTGGGTCTTGTGGCTCTTCTCACTGATCACACGCAGAGAGGGGAGATGGGAACCCTAATTCAGAAAACCTAATTCTGAATCTCAGATCGTTGCATGCTTAGTCAGGAACCACACCCTATTTATAAGAAAACTTTATGGGGCTAATTACAAGTCTGTCCATCATGGATTTGATAATTTTACCCCCAGGAATTCTACACAACATATGATTAATATGTATATCCACACATTTAAAATTAGATAATTAGGACCAAATTCAAACTTGAATCGGATCACAATTTGGGTCCATTCAAAACTTGAATATAATAAGATATACACAATTATAAACATTAGTTGTGTACGTCTACACAACTTATACACATAAGTCCTTATATCCCTACATATTGTGTGGTCCACAACCCAACAATACGCTTATTATTAGGATAGCCCTGTCCTAGTTCCCAGAACTGAAGAACTCCGCTCACCAATGTCACCATCTTCATCTTCTCCTACATTAACTGTTCTGATTGAGTTCCCATCTCAAAGGCTTTACGTTGCCACACATGGAATTGAGCAAAGATGGGTAAGAGGCGCTTTTCGGACCGTTGAAAATAAGGATTTTTAAAAGGTGGAGTTCGGGTTCTTTCATTATAGCGCTGAGAACACAAAGGAAAATCTCTGTACCATGCTCTTGGAAACAAGAGCATGGAATTTTCCACTAATGTATGAAACTACTGAAGAATCCCATGAAGCTTTTCTTTCTAAGATTTCAAGTAGTATGTTTTCCTTTCTTATGTGGGGGTTAATCCGAGATACCCGAGTGAGATTGTTTTCGACCCTTTCGATTAGCAAGAAGTTGATCATTCCGGTGTGCGTATCCCGAATTATATCGAGCGAAATCAAAGCCTTTCCTATGCTTTTAATGCGTCTCTTAATTACCAAGATAATACTTGTGTTGAGTCATCCGAGCATCACGGGTGTTTTTTGGATAGTTTAACGGCAATGGTATACCAAGATGAAGATCAAGAACAAGAACCTATCACGATGTAGTATATGTTTGGAAAAATTTCATAAGCGGAGTTGTTCTCAAGAGGTCGCCATGTTCTCACACTTTCCACGACCAATGCATCGACGTATGGTTTGAAAACCATGACCAGTGTCCACCTTGCAGATTTACCATTATGTAGTTTTTCAAAATTTACATGTTTGGTTTCAATCTGCAAGTCTCGGTGTTAGTGTCAGTCAAAAGGTTTAATATATCTAAGGGCCTGTTTGGCTGCAAAATAAAAAAATATGGCATAATTTTATTATGTCGGAAGTGCAAATGATTATTACAGAAATTGTGCCATATTTTATTCTTACAGAATGAGTATTTGGTTAACAAAATTAAAAAAAAATTACAGAGACTGGGCCATCGACTACCGGACTGCCAGTGGACTTGTGGCCGGTCGCCGGAGGTCATCCAGACCACCGGTGACCGGTCGTCGGAGACAACCCAGTGAGGCCACCCGGATCGCTAGTGGACCGGTGGCCGGCCGCGGGAGGTCTACCAGACCACCTGTGGACAGCCGGTGTGTCACCAGAGGCCGGCCGGACCAGTGGCAAGTCGCCGAAGGCTGGTCGGATCATCGGTGGCGATCGGAGGCCCGGCCCAGGACCGGTGGCCGATCTTCGAGGTTGGCCGGGGACCGTTAGTGGGTCGATGGGTGGATAAAAAGAAGAGACTTTTCTGATGAGAAAATATTCCACTCTTTGTGGAATATTTTTTATGCCATAATACCCATATTATGCCATAATTTTATATTTTAAAATAAGTACCCAAACAGCTAATATGGCATAATTCTCAGAAAATGTTAAATTATGTCATATTGTACGAATTATGTTATAATTTCTGGCTATCCAAACAGGTCCTAAGTACCTAGGTGAATAGTATATATGAGCATGTGTCTCTTCAGTTCAAATATTCATTGATGGTTGTAACTTGTAAAGACTGGTACTTAATATACTTGTGTGCTATTGCACTGTCTTTGTGTATATATGTTACAACTCAGTACTGATAATTCCGATGAATGAATATTTGATTGTTGGTTGATGATGCTCAATGAATTAAATCTTGTTATTTCTCATTCAATTAAACCTTCATTGATACCAAGGTTGCTGAGGAGGAATTTGTTTGGAGTAGTTGAAGCCTGAAGCAGAGACCAGAAGCCTTTGCTGCTGCTAGTCTGTCTAAATGAAGAATATATATATATATATATATGTGTTTGTGTCCACTTCTGTATATATTAACATAAGGGCATCTCCAACGCACCATTTAATTTAGCGCAAATATTTTGATTTGGCGCAGAGATGCTCCAACCGGACGCAATTCTCTGCGCCAAATCAAATTTCTGCTACAGTGACGCGCTGGATATTGGGCGTCACTGTAGCAGCGTTAGTTTTGATTTTCTGTTTTTTAATTTTTTTTTTTAATTTTTTTTCATTTTATGTTTATTTTTTTAAATTTTAAATTTTATTTTTTATTTCTGTTTTGATCAGTTTTGATTTTCTGTTTTTAATTTTTTTTAATTTTTTTTTTAAATTTATATTTATAACTTGATATTTTAATTAAATTAATAACTTATAATTTAAGTTTATATTTTTAATTAATAAGAAATATTATATTAAAGAAAATAATTTGCGAAATATAAATTTATTAAATTAACAAAAAATTACATGAACGATGAAATAAAAACATAGAAAATAATCTTAAAACATACACTATTAGCGATATATTAAAAAAAACTACAACACCTAAAATAAAGTTTGAAGTAGATGGGGTTAATAGTCCGGCATGTTATCGCCACTTCCACCAATATTGCCGAAGATGTCATTAAACATATAAAAATTAAAATCATATTTTAAATAATTCATTGGTTAAAAGTGGAAAAGATTTAAAGATGATTAAATTTGTGGATAGTATGAATATATAAATTGTGAAATAAAAAAGAATATTCATAGAATATTCTATTTTAGAGTTAAAAATAGAGATGATGGTTGGAGAAAACATTCAACTGTAGTTCGTATTTTTTTAGTCTTGAAGCCGTCATTAAATATAGAGTTTTGGGTTGGAGATGGCCTAAGTAGAAGACTTAGTAGTATGATTGATCATTTAATTTGAGATGTTGTCTGTTATCCAGTGTCCAATAACTGAGAGAGCTATGTTGTTGTGGTGTCAAATCAGCATATTAGATTCTTTTTTTTTATGTTTTTTGTTGTTAGTTGAGGCCATATGGTAATCAATTAAGCAATGGAGTCATGTAAACAGTACTTGTAATGAGCTATGTAATTAATTCTGCAGGTTCTAGAGAACATGAGGTCATTGATCTTTTTATCTGAATTTTTCTTCTCCTACAGAATATATATATATATATATATATATATATTATTAACTGCCTCACAAGTGCTCAGATCAGACCTGTAGGATTTTGGCATAATACAACACCAATATTATGTTGAAAGTAAGTGGCCATCAAGACAAGAGCTACACCAAAGTAAGGTTTTGTTGGCTGATTGACCCTTAATTACTCTGATATTTGAGTTGTTGTGCATTTCTGCATTCTTTAATTGTAATCAGAACACTCTACTACTACTTTTATTAGTGATTATCATCTGCCAAGTAATATACATTACAAACTGTCCTTTAGACTAGACTAGACTAGACTTTGAGATATAATTTTTCATGCTTAATTGGTACTTATTAATGGAACTTCACAAAGTTGTATAGTAATGTGTTAGTGATCATCGATCTGTGTAGAAGAAGTAGAACTCATGCTTTGTTTGCCACTGGTTATTGGGACTTGTGCAAGTTGGATGGTAATTAATAATAAATACAGCAGTGATCAACTGTGGAATATATATATATACTGTTTTTGAACTAAATTTGAATTACAATTTTATCATGTTTTGATTATTGTAATAACTCTAATTTTATTTGGATAAGAATTGTTTTAGTGATCATGTGTGAATCTGTGATGTGATAATATATATACTGCTGTGAACCTTGAAATAAGATTTTCCATGCTTTGCCTATCTCATTGGATCAACTTAATTTGTTGAGTTTGTATAGAAATTGTATTAGAGATCATCTGTACCTTGATATACTTCTTGTGAACTCATGATTATCATTAGTTATCAATGCAAATTTGGAACTTAGTTGTGTGTTATTAATGATTATCAATATTATTATTTATCATCTCTGGAGGGAGGGAACTTCAATTTGCAATTGTACTCAGTTGTAAATATTTTATGGAACTAGAGCTATGATCTGATTCTGCAGGATATATACTCGATCTTGTATAACAACTTTGAATTTCAATTCTACTCAATTATGTATGAAACTACTACAATGATTGCCTGCTTCTAGAAATCTATAATTGCCTAAAAACTTTCAATTGCAATACTTCATGCTTTGATTATATGGAGTTTACTGTCTGTCAAGTGTCAAAAACAGCAATTCTTGTGAAAATCACATTATATGAATGGGAGAATCTAAAAATTACCAATAATATCAGAAATCCAACAGCATGTGCTGACCAATTACCAATAATATCATATATTTATAAATTATAATACATACAATTCTATTTTTTTTCAGACAATTGAAACAACCTCACCAGAACCCGTCTCTGATAAGCTTTGTTCATAAACAAATTAAGACTGAAGAAACCAATTAATAATAAAAATAAAGTAAGCAGCTAAATTTAATGTTGATAACAAAGATTGACAAAATTTGTTCCCATGTATGCACAAACCTACTACTTTCTTAAGCAGCTAAATTTAATGTTGATAACAAAGATTGACAAAATTTGTTCCCATGTATGCCAACGACCTTCGGGTCTATTAGTACACGGATCACCGATAGAGCTCTCACCGAGTGGTGAGAATTTAATTCTCGGCTGAGGGCACATTTCTAGGAGTTGTGAATAGTGGTTGTGTACGGGTGGTTCCAGCGCCCACGTGAGCACAGCCCCATCCCCACTTGTTCCACCGAGACTTATACACGTCCCTGAGGTCTCTAGTGGGTTCGCCCAGCTCCTTTTCTCCAAAAAAAAGAGCTCCAGTGAGAAGAGAGGCAGAATAATAAGATTAGCATGAAAAAGTGGGAACGTTTGCTTACAATGTTTGTAGTTGTGCTCATTTTATAGCCTTCTCAATTTTCTCTCTGACTTCTTTAGGGGGCTTTTTAGCATGAAGGTTTGTCATCCTATGACAAACATCTACTTTTTAGAAGAGAAATACATCATGAATCTACAAACAAATACAAGAGAAGTTCAGGAAGCTTGACAAACTTCAGTCACAAACAATTGATAGTTCAGGAAGCTTGACAAACTTCAGGAACAACAACAGAGGAGTTAACTACACCCAACAAAAAAAAAAAATCCACCATGTTTACAGATTAATAATCTCATGAATCTACAAATAAATACAAGAGAATTTCTGTTGGAGTCCTTGACATCTGAGGAAAAACTTCTTAGAAGAACACAAAGCCTAAAAACCCATATATTGAACAGGAAAAATACATGAAGTTTAGACAGAAAATAAGAACAACAAAAACTCTTGATTGTATATTCAGTTCCTCATTCCTTTTGTTTCATTGCTCAGAACACCACGTGTCTATCCCAAACGAAATTAACCGCTTTAGTATCCACTCAGCATTAATGCCTCCAACTTACTGCTTTTGTTTTGATGATTAAATCTCAGCCATCTATCTGCTCTGCCTTGAAATAACACAGGTTTCTGGATGATCAGATCACCACCGTTGATCTTCAAATACAGATACTCTGAGTTCTCCCTGTTTCTCACTAACATACTTACATGACATTCAAAACCTGAACTGCAGAAATATATACAGAAACAGAAACACTTCAAACACACATAATACTCATACATAACCAGCAACATACACAAAAATGGTGCCACTGATGAAGAAAATTCGGAATTAAAATTTAATTCCGAATTTTCTGCCTGCTGACCTTTTTCCTGTTCATAGAAACTGTTTTCTGTTCACAAAAATTAATATTGAATAATACTCGCATACAGAATGATAAGCAATTCTGAGCCATCTCCATAAACATTTCTAAAAAAATAAAAATAAAAATATATTTCACAACCGCTTCCATTTTCTCATGTTGAAGCCGTCAATACAAATCACATTGATGTTCATAATCAACCAAATACATCGAAGATATTCTTCTGTATTCTTTTTTCAGGTCGAAACTAATTTATAGATCTTCCTGACAAAAATTGTTATTTGTGAAAGTACATGTGGTCCTGCATCCGATGATTTCTGTCCCGGAGAAGGAAGTCTTTGTTGCATTTAACAGTATGATGTCCAAAATGAGAGGCTCCCAAAGAACAACCACCGCATTCATTTTACCCCCGGCTAAAATGTTCTCCATGGATTGCTCATTTTGCCGCTCCGGTGCACGCTAGAATTTTATCCATGGCAGTGAAGTAAGGCCAGCTCTTCTTGCTTTTCTCATCAATCTTGCTTGCCTGCAGAAAAACAAGCCAAAAGCTCATAAATGCTGGAAGACAAATAGGGTCGAAAATATCAAGTTTCTGAAATAGTTCTTTTTAAAATCTGAGACAGAATGACAGAGAAAAAGGAAAGGACTTCATCAAACCAGAAAATCAATGAGAAGATGTGAAAATTTTCAAAACATCAGAAAGGAAAACAAATCATATGTCCCTCACTTGAGTTTTTTAATGACTGTAGAAATGGAACCAGATAATGAAAAATTCTACCCATGCTTGCGGTAATAAGGAAGAATGTTTATATGATAACATAAATAATCACACACAATTTGATCTTTTCTTAATTTAAATTAATTTGCATGCTAGATAAGAAAGAAAATTCATATATTAAAATTTCCCAAGGATAAAGAGACGATAAAACAACCTCATATTTCTGAACAAGCGAAGCCCACAGAGATTTGCACTGTGATGAACTCCGGTTTATTCCATGGCTCAACAAGTCTGCAGATACCTCATCCCACAAAACCATTCGTGCCTTCGTAGTCTGAAATCTACTATCCAACTCAGCACGCTTTTTTATTAATCTTTTGATCTCTTCAGGCTTCCATTTGTTCCGCCTAGAAGATTTCTGGCCGCCTTGCTGAGACTGGGCCAGATTGAGCATCTGATCACTGCAGTCCTCGCTGTTTTCACTGTGTTGTGGATTCTCTTCTGAAATGGGGCCAATTTCAGCTTTTGAGACCTCACCAGCTAGCCTTCCTTTGAGCAATTCAATGAGATCTCTTGATGCTGTTGACGGATGTAAAGATGCTGCTTCTATATCAGAATCTGTACTGTCATCATCCCCAAATACGTCTTCTACATCACTTTCTACTGCACAAAACAAAGTCAAATGGAATGATAATGAAGAAGCATAGTGTCTTTTGCAATTTCAGTAAATGCATGATGGTTTGAAATAGCAGAAGTGCTGCCAATAAAATAATTTTTATTAAGATTTTTTACTTTTATGTCCTTGGAAAAAAAAAAAAATGATTCCGCAACTTCCATCAAAAGGTTTACTGCAATGGACATGGAAATATATAATCAAAATTCACATAATCACACTTGGAGCACACAATACCTTCAGTGTCTTCTTTCACAACATTCCTCATGGAATCCATGCCATCAGAAATCAAATCACCAAATTTCACATTTGAACTACCACTTGAGGATAGTTCAACACTACCACGAGACTTACCAGATAACCTCGTCCTCAATTCCTCACCTAGCACTGCAGTAGAGTTCTCAACAGCAACTGCAACGACTTCAGGCCTTTTACCACTGTATTTCCTTACAATCTTACGCAGGACCTCAGATACTATCCTTTCCATGTGTGCCAAAGGGCAAGTGACAGGACAGCTTGACAATGCCGCATGTGCACCCTTATAAAGTGCATCTAACAGTTTTCCTTTGTCAAGCCATAGACAGCGTGTTGTGATTCTCACCTTTCCTTTCAAACATGCTTCTGATCCATTCACAGCTTGTTGCCGCATAATTTCCATACTGAAAGAAAGGCACAGACAGATAAAGTGCTGATCCATTGTTTGCACAGCTTGACAGATCATGAAAAAAATACATAACAGTGAAAGTGCACATTCGCTAAATTTTTCAAACAGTAATTACTGGAACAATATAGGTGAAGTAATTTATCCATAACACACAGAGAGATGGATGATTAAATAAAGCACATGGATCCTACAATTCCTATGTAAATGAAAGCTTGACAGGTAGCCTTCAAGCAACAGCTTAAAGAAAGGAGGTAACAATATAGACGACCATCAGAATATTTTCTCCTCCACACAGCATAACTTCACATCAATATGCCATAGAATTAATTTTTCGATCAAATTTCAGTTATGGCTGGCACAACCTCTATAAAACAAATGGTTTTTTGCAGCCGGGACTCACTAAAAAGCTCAGATAGAACAAATTATCAAACATTGGCCCAAGATATTAAGTGTATTATTGTTGTTAACCAATTAAATACCTGACAATGATTACCCCATCTGATGCAATCCTTAACCTTTCATCAACACACAGTTCTTGTGAAGTTCCAAATGCTTTGTCACCATCACTGTACATCAGCTGTCAAAGTAGACATATTTAGTATTAAGAATTATTCCTTTCAAATGAGGAATTCAAGCCAGAAATACAATCCTTAACCTGCAATTCCTCTTTTCCTAATGGAGTAAACCCATTTGATAGAACTCTTCGGTTTCTAAGATGTGAAACTCCAAGCATCTCTCCATTCTTTATTACCTGCAACCAATAGGACAAGCTGGGTACATTATGGCTCCAGTAAGAATGGGTTCTCACACACATACACAGATTAAAAAAAAAGAGCTGATAATAATAATGACGATACACCACATACAACAATGTACAAAGCCATACAAGGGAAAAGGTTGATAATTTGAATAAAAAAATCTAATTGCATATCTCTTACAGCAGTGTGCCGGATACCAGTTGATTTCCCAAGCAACTCATGCTCCTTGAGGAAGAGGAGTTCCCCATGGACCGGTAGAAAATGTTGGGGTTTCACAATCTTAAGAACTTCTTCCTGCAATATTAAAAAAAGATTTGCAGAGTGGGCACATTATATAGCTCATTATTAAAAAGAACCCTCAAGGGTAAAAAAAAAAATTATTTATCTTATTTCAGTTGCACAACAATACTGATAGAGACAGAATACTACCTTCTATATAATTAGTATGTCAGAATGGTGCTTTTCCTCAGGATGGTTCTCATATTTCCTTCTATAAATTATGGCCCCTCTCTCATGCCCTACATGTCTAGGACTTTTCTCCAATAGACTCAACCTAATTCAAATTCAATACAATTCTTTCGAGTTTCATGGTATCAAGGAAACTTTTTTCCCTTTCTCTGATCCCAAACTCTCAAAGTGCTGTTTATCCCCAACTCTGCTTCCTAGGTTGAAATTAGACAAATTCCTACACTTCTAAGGCTAGGTTTCCCTTCTTTTATTCCACCTACTATAGCTACATCAGCCATTTACAGACTTTTTGCCACAGAAAAAGATAAAGAAGACAAAATAATAAGAAGAACAACAGCAGCAGCAGCAGCAAGAACACTTGGGCATGTTTCATGCTTCACAGCTGCAGTCACCCTGTCACTGCCACCTGCAGCCTGACTGCTGCCACTCTACCATATCCAATTCACGCCCCACCACCCAAATCTAGTCCAGACCACTAGCCAAATCTTTTTCACTCAGCACTTGCATCAGCTTGATTGCTGACAACCCGAATTTATATCATGTTGTAAACAACCTCTGTGGTCAAGCCCAACTTATTTATAGGCCCATATCAATGGATATTAATTTTCATGTTTCCTTTGATGGACCACGCTCCCTCTCTGGTAATTGTCTAGTCTATGTCATATTCAATCCAATTCCTCCCAAGATGAGAATAGCAAAGCAAACAACACAAAAACGATAAACATGCAGAAAAAAGGTAACCATATTCTATACAACTCATCACAACAAACTCACAAGTTCACCACGGTATCCATGACCAGATGTATGCAGGCCCTCATTTTTACCCATAACAATTGTAGAACCAAGCTCAGATATTCGATTTAACATCTTCATTACCCTCGTCTCATTTCCGGGAATGACCTGAAACAAAAAAAAGAGCTCACATTTGCCTTAAATCAGTTAACCCTATGAAGGTCACAACATGCAAGATGCAACTAACTACAGATAATAACTTGCATATCTTAAAATTGCAATTCAGAAAATTGAAATACCAAACAATAGTAAAAAAGAATTGATCACAAGATGAACGCAGGAAAGTTTCCAATTTCCAGGATATCGAGTTGAATGATACTTTTTCAAATAATATATCCAACAATAGGGTCCACCATAGCATTTCCACATTATTAATAAAGCTTGAATGGCAAACCAAAGTAATCTAAAAATTATGCAAGTCAGTGTCAAGGATGAAGTGGGAGTAAAAATTAAGGTAAGCATCTGCTCAAGCTATGAATCAGACACATTATGGTGCTCACTGATGAAGCTTATTTATTAGTGGGGAAAATACCACAGGAGATCATGGCGATAGAATAAATCAATAAGAGGTATTCAAGTTGCATGCACGTAATAATACCACTTGTGATTATTGAGAAGCCTCTACCTTAGCAACAAAGTAAAAATGGAGAATTCATCATTAGCACAGAGCCAAGTACGTGATGGAATGGCACTAGGTGATTTCTTCCAGGCCAAATTGGGCCACTTCAAAAATCTATTAATATAAGCCAGTAGGAAGCTGAACAGCAGATGCTGTCGATTTCAAAAATTGGAGCAAAATAACCAACATGTGAGACACAGAACTGTAGAGGATGTTGTGCTTGCATAGATACTCACATGAAATTATGAACTTAAAGATAATAATTAGGGTATTGAAGGTTCTAATAGCATTTATGAATGTAAAGTTAAAAACATTATATGATGTGTTAAGGTATCAATGTCACACTAAAAATACTGATCCTTACTCATATCAAACAGCAAACTTACAAAATGGCAATGTGTTAGAAGAAGAGAAAGTCAGATGGGGGAGCTGATGCACTTGGACTGCACCCGTAGTATTGTTTGTGAATATCAGGTTTAAAAGAATGCCACTGAATGTGTATGTATTAGGACATGAAAAACTAGATCACTGCCAAAGAAATATCTACATCACAAAAATAAATAAATAAATATTTTTATGCTTACGTAAAATTATGTCATGCATATATCCACAAACTCAAAAGGAAGGACTAAAATCACCTTGGCTGAATACAAAATCACATCATCCTTATTTAGTTTGAGAGAATGACTGCCCCCAAATGAAGCAAGATTCAAAGCAGCTCGTGGTTCTGCCTAAAGCAATGCTGGAAAATGTTAAGGGCAACCTAGAAAGTAAACATTTTTAAGAAAATCCTCTCTAGCATGAATAAATAAATTCTCTTACTTGAGATCCAGTTGTAACAATCAACAAATCTCTAGGAGAATAGCCATCAATATCCTCCACTTTTAACTGCGTGAAATAGAAACAAAAATGATTTCATAAGAAACAAGGACTGCTGCATAAAGAGTATGGCCTGTTTATTGCTGTCTCCATTTGAATACAATATCCAATGTAAAGCAATCACTGACACACCAGTTATTTAAATTATAACTATAAAAGGAAAAACCAGAATCTAAAAAAATAAACAAACAACCAATAAGTAAATAATAAACAAAAGAAACTTCGTAGAAGAAACTCCTTGAGAAATTTAAGTGCCATATTTGAATGAAAATAGAACTCAATGAAGTAATTTAATCATAAAATAGAACAATGACAAACACAGATCACCAATTCCAGCATTGTAAAAGCAACCACTATATATATCGCAAGCCCAATTATCATAGCTTGCATGGTCTCATTGCATGCCATATTAGCATATTTCAGTGCTTCCATTGCAAAGAGACCTATTTCTTTCCATATTGACTTAATTTCTCCTTTTCAAAAACAAGGCCACCAGTTTCATTTCATTTAGATCCTTAAACAAACCAGGTTACACAATTCTTTATTGTTATCTTACATGAGTCACATCACAAGGTGCTCTAGATCCAACCAACTTTTTGCCCAAAGCAATGCAAGACTAAGCGTGCATTCTAACCTGATCACATGCAAAGAAACCCACAAATGGATAACATCTAAATAAAGATATAACCAGAAACATGTGAAGTGTATGTGTTCAAGCCAGTTCTCGCCATTGCTGATGTGCATAGCATTGGGTTTGGGTTATCATGTGTCTCAAAGGACCCTAAGGAACATAGAAAATCCCTAGTAGCATTAATAATTCATGACAAATCTATATTGATTAGTTAATTTTTAGTTTTGGTATATACTGGACTCAAAAGAACTGAGTAGTTGATAATAAAAAATGTAATCATTTATAAGGACACATTCTACAACTTCAACAAACATCTTGAATACCAAAAAATCAAAACTCAAAGCTCTTCATCAGCCACATCCCAGGGAATGCTTGCTGAAGAAAAATGCAAAAAGTGTGTCAATCAAACATAGAAAAGATATACTGGAACAAATTTAGTATAGAAAAGATATACCCAATTAAATTTAGCCAAGTTGAGAAATAGTAGATGCACATATATTTAAATAAATTTACCTAGCATGAAGACCCGAGTGTATGGATGTTCTTTGCTATTTTAAACCAACAGTGGAACAGACACACTTCCCCCTCAGGGCACATCATTAAGAGCAGTGGCGGAGATGAGACAGGAACAGCTTGGCTATGTTATGTATGGTATGCCATCTTGAGTAGAGACATGTCCAGCTTAGGTAAAGGTGCTCATGACAGGGGCAACCAACAATTGTCCAAGCACTTAAGTAACCAGACTCTCCAAAATTTTTTGGAGATGCTAAACTTGTTAGAACACCTTCATGCCCAAACCGAATTCTTGCTACAAAATTAGGTGTTGGCCTCTTTAGAGAGGCAGCCAGCCTTCTTAAAAAGAAGAGGAGAGGAAAGACAAATGAACTAGATTTTTCATTCATAACCCTAACCCCAATACATCATTTGCCTTGCCAATTGATAATGGGCTCTAGACGCCTACTAGCAACAACTTATGCTTATCATACTTTGCCTCATATCCTTAGATCATCCCCAAATTCAAAATTCATAACCTAATAAAGCAGCATTTTAACAATACTTTCTCCCTCAAACCCTTGTTCTAGAGGTTGAACGTTCAGAAAACAGGATGCAAGTCCTCCCACAGCTCCCATGTGGGATCTCCAGCTAGCAATCCCTACCACTCCACCCCAAGCTTGCTCCTTTAAGCAACCCAACTGACAAACCCTCTGACAGTTGACCATTGCCATCTGTTTCACAATAGACTGAAGAATTGCCCGGCAGCCGCTCCCGGCCGAATCACCCATCTTACACTATTGTCCATCCTCTAGCACGAAGTTCATCGTTAAATGCTGAAAATTAGAAGTGACATCTCTTATCCCCTCCAACCATTGGATGCCCAGCACTAGGTTAGATACTTGCAGTGGAAGCAGGGAGGCATTCATAAGATAACAAGTTCCATCACTAGAAAGCTTCATGCGATCGATGATAGTTACCTCAAAATAAACCGTATAATCTACCCTATGTCCCAACATACCAGCCAACTGCCTATTAATGAAGTTGTGAGTGTTTCCACAATCAACTAGCAAAAAAATAGGCTGTCCTTTAATTAAACCAATAACCCAAAAAGACCTTCATTGCCTAGTCAACCTCCAGTGTTTCTTTATAACCTATCTCTACGCCTAATAGAAAGAGTTATTGCTTCTTATAATGGACCCATGATGAGAACTTCTCATCACAATTATGCATGACCTCTTTTTTGCCATGTCTGCATGTCAACTGGAGGCAGCCAATTAAAAGTGTTATGCAGTTTTCTCTCCTGGCTCTTTCCTCCATTTACCAAATCAGGTGCTGCTGCCCAAGTTGCCACAGGGCCCTGTATGGATGTTCCCAGCCTAAAACCATTCCACAACCTCTTTGTCTTCAGTTAAATTTTTCTTCATGCATTCTGGCCAATCCAATGGCTCGCACCATATTCTCAGGTTGAAACATGCAGATCTTAGAGGCAATCCCCTCAAGTCCACATACAATGCTTCCAATAAGTGCCTTTTGTGTCCATTCTTTTACCTACTTAGCAAGATCCAAATCAATTTTGAAAGATTATGTCAAAATCTTTATAGGTAGTTGGCCTGAACACTAATAGCCTGCAGTAATGCCCTCCAAGATAATTCTTAGTGTTTCTTCTTCCACCACTGAAGCCATTAAATGGCCACTTGTAGTGGAAAGAAAAAATCATTACCTTCTGATCCTCTGCAGTCCATTGGTATTCAAAGAACTGCTCTGCATAGCAAACCCAGAAGCTTGAAGCTGGCAAACCCACATTGGAAGATGAGAGCTTCAGGAGGGAAGGCTGCCTTGGACTCATGGGATCCCTTTCCTGTCCACCGTATTAGGAAAAGTTAATCCTTGTCATGCAGATCTGTACACCACTCAAACCAACTTCCCACACCATTGGGACATAGCGCAGCACAGCACAGAAGGTTTGGAGCATCAACCGGCCTCCACGCCTGCTGAAATGTTGGTCATAACAGGCACCCACGTTAGGTGCCCCATTGCTACCAGCACCCATGTTGTTGCTGCCCTAGGGTCCCCTGTTGCTCCCACCCATAGACTGAAGCCACCAACCATCCACACCAAGACCCAACTGTCACTCCAGTGGTTGCCAATGTTATACATTCTTGCTAGAAGTTGCCTTTGCCAAGGAGAAATCCACCACTACCCTGCAAACTGCTTGCAGCATACAATGGGTTGTCACTGTAGTTCTTCTCACCAGTGCCTATGTCAAAGCCACCAGACCATCCTTCCTGCATAGTTGTCATTAGCGCCTCCTCTCCTAATAGACGTTTCACTCTCTTAGTTGCTTCCCGATCCTTCACAAGTTTGCCAACAACAATTCCATGGAGCCATGCTGTAGGTAGAAAGCCTACATCTTGTCTCATTTCCTCCTTCCATTTCGCAGTTGACATCATGACTACTCTCCTTGCCTCTTTCGTTCCCTCCATCTCCCAGTCCTTTAACTCAGGTTTCAACACCTTTAATCAACTCCATCCAAGGGTTTTGACCAACTGTTGTTAGAACACTTCCATGCCCTAACTGAGTGTTTGCAATAACATAAGGGCTTCAACCTCCTAAGAGAATATGACAGGGTGGACAAATGAACAAGGTTATTCATTCGTTAAACTATCCCTAATACATCATTCACCTTAAATACCAATTGATAATGGACCCTCCTAGATTGGACCTGGACACCTACTAGCAGCAAAGGACCTGACTCATGCTAACCATACTTAGACTCTTAATAGACTTGCACACTCAGACCAATCCTAAATTCAAAATTCACAACTTAGTGCAACAATATCCTAAAAAAGTTGGATTGGAGAACACTGATATCTTTGACAACTGAGTTTAATATCCACAAAGATTTTAAGATATGTGAAGTTCTACGAAAAATCCATACAAATAGAACATACAAAGGAACCCTCAAAAGATGACATACCAGAGTTGAAGGATCCATTGGTGCTTTGCCATCTCTAAAAGCAGCATCCAAGTAAGTCCTCAGAGACATTCCAACAAAGACCTATTCCATTTGCCAAGCAACTGAAGCTAGTGAACAAGAGGGTTTCTTCATCCAAAAATAACCGAACAAAGAGAATGTCTTCCATCAAAGAAGAATAAAGTGCAACCTATCTGTGTGACAATCATTTTAATGGAATAGCACAAAGCTCACCAGTTTTCGACCAGTTAAATCAGCAGCTGCCTTAACACTGCCAAGACGATGTATGTTTGATGCAAATTGTGTTGTTATGACTCTTCCTTTGGCAGCTGAAATATGCCTTAGTAAGGCATCTCTTACAACAGACTCACTGATAGATCTTCCAGGAGACAGCACATTGGTTGAGTCACTCATCATCTAAGTATTAAAGATAAAAAGAGGAACTCAATTTATCAGCATTAGTAAAACATTTGGTATAAGACACACAGTATAACAGAAAAGCCAAGACAGAAACAATTGAGCAAAAATTAGTATTAAATCGAAGAAACGAAGAAAATGAGTTCCTAAGCATGGATATGTAAAGAAAAGAATTCAAAGAATGTAAAATCTATGAATAAAGTTATAAGGAGAACGACAATTTCATATCAGTGTACTACTTACTAAAGTCACCCCTTCCTTTGAAAGCTCCTCTAATGCTGCTCGATCAAAAACTTTTCCATCCAAAGGCGATTCATCAATCTACCAAAGCTCAATCTCAATATCATGATAAGATATTAGACCAAGAAAGAGAAAGCACATCTTAGGAGTAAACCTTCCAGTCACCGGTGTGAAAAATTGTGCCATCGCTACAACGAAGTACCAATCCACAACAATCAGGTATTGAGTGTGTTACACGAATAGGCTCCACCTCAAATGGTCCAGCAAGAAATCTTTTCCGAATCTTAAGCAGCTTGAGCCGGGATGGGACAAAAATTCCAAACTCTTTCAGACGCTTCTTTATAAGCTGTCACATGGAGAATGTTTATTTCAGTATTTTGCTCATGTCAGAGGATACAGACAAAGATGGACTCTATGCTACAGTGATTAGAAAAGTTTATTGGGATATCTGATTTAACTTATGCAACATTCAAAAGGAAGGTTCTTGTGCCAATTCGAAAGATGATGGGCTGAAGTAAAAAGCAGCTAAGTCTCTGACAGTTGCAAAAGGCAAATTAGTGCTTCAATTTGAAACTAAAAACCAAGAACAGCATAGATTTGAAGTGGCTTCTGTAGGACAATCACAAATGGCTCTTTACTTTAGAACATCCTTTCCTTCTGAAGATTGCAACATCAAAATAGAAATTATCAATCCATACCTCCATTGTGAAAGATGAAGCAAAAATTGGTGTATGGGCATCCAAAGCTGGGATTACCTGTTTAGATGAAGCAGTCAGTAAAAGAAATGAATAAGAGCTAGACTAACTTTACAATTTTTAGAAGAATAATTAACTCCAAAAGCAAATTTTGTCAGTGGCCAAGAGTAGAACAAAAATAAAGAACTGCAATGGAACATGCAAATGATATACTAATAGTATGCTTCCAGAAAAACATGGATTCACTAACCATCATGACACAGTTTAAATTGAGCTACAGAGAAACCAATACATAAAATATGAATATGGGAAAAATTATGCTAAATGTAATTCTCTTAGATACTATCAATAATCAAAACAATTAAAAGCTAAAATTCCATATGAAGCTGGACTGCAGTTGTACACAAAGAAAGTACCCAAGATATTGCCATTACAAATTTGCTAAAGAGGCAACTAAGGACAAGGCATATATAAACAAGAGACCAAAGTAGAGTCAAGCAGAAAATTGTTGCTCACGTTCTTCAAATCTTGTGATGATGATGTCGTTGAGTTTTTCATAGCTTTTATTATTATTTTAATATAATTCATTAAAAGGGTAAATATTAAGTCGATGATCCAGTTGATATTAAGTACCTTTAATCAAAATAATTAATTTTAATTGGAGAGGAATATTGTTACGCAAGAAAACAAGATGTTTAAAAAAATGGAAACCACATTTCACATAGTGCTATTATTAATAATAAATAATGCATAACTAATGACATATTGTATTGGAATAGCCCCCTTTTTAATAGTTGAAGCATAAGAGTATCTCTTTTTATGTATTTTACTTGCCTTCTTAGCTCCAGCTGTTCTTTCCTTTTTTTTTCTTCTTATTCTTACTTTCTCTCTTTTCTAACAAGCACTCTCCCACCTTTCTTCTCATTCCTTAAAAAAATATCTATTTATCTTCTCTGCCTTTTATTCTCTTGACAGATAATTAGGAGAACATCAAAATAGGGGTGTAAAGGGAACCTGATCTGACCCAAACTTAATGGTACGATATATGACAATTCACCCATCTGCTAATAGGACTAGTTGTGGGTTTGAATTGTGTACCAAAATACATTTCAAATTTCGTTTTGGATACACACACGTCCATAACCACTAACCAAAAACCGACCTCATCATTTTACCATATTTGAGTAATGGATGTCATGTCAATTAAAAATCCCACTATAGCATCTCTACATATATACATAAACCTTATCAATGTGTAATATAATCTTACAATAAAGACAATATGGATTACAAAATAGATCATCTCAACTAAGTTATGTATTACATCAATATGCAAATGACTAGATTATATGGCTAGTATTTCTTTTTCTTTTCTTTTCTTTTCCTTTTTCCTTGTTGGTTTTGAAATACTATGCACGTAAATCACGAGAAATATAATATAGGCTTCCATCTTTTTTATCTCTCATCATCTATGCCCCTCAAAGTTAGCTAAAATCACATCCTAAATCCGAAAGGAAAATGAAAGCATCACAAATTTTAGTATATTTCTAGTGAAAATTTTGAAGGACCAGTTCCCGCACCCTCTCAGTGATGAAACAATATTTTTCTAATGAAAAAGAAACAAACTGCTAATGAACTAGAGTAGTCACAAAAACTCTTCACCAAGATATACAGAACATATTAAGCAATTTTAGCTTCAAATCAGTGACACTATTAGTCATCCAAAATAAGAAGGATTTTAGAAGAAAATTATAAAGAAACTTAAAAAATCCCTGACTGGTAAAATATGAGATGGAAACTGTCAATCAAATGTAAATGTCTAAACAGTAGAAGAAAACTTTACCCAGGGCAACGCACCAATGTGATCCTCATGACCATGTGTGATTACGAGAGCTTCAATTTTATGGCTCCATCTTTTTATGAATGTTGTATCTGGTATAACTTTCTGGACGCCCAACTCATCATAACTAACAAGGACATAACACAGCTAATCAATACGGAAGGAACAACATAACGAAAAAACCTAATGAAGCTAACAGTCACAGGCATATAAAATATTTGTAAACCAAATAAAATAGATTGGCAAAAAGTCATGGAGGAAATACTAGAGAGTATCCCCATGCAATAACAGGAAATGACAGAATCCGATAGTGCTGATAATGATCCAAGATAACAACAAAATAAAATTGACATACAAAACTATCACAAATAAGGAAAAGCCATAGCATCAGCAGCAAAAAGTCTTCCCATGCGAAACATTTGTAAAACGAGTTAAAGAGATTGGTACGTGAAAAGGTGGAAATCCTGAGAAAATAGCAGTAGAAGTAAAGATAATGTCCACATTGTTTTCATGATTCAAATAACAAGAAAATGAGATCACAAAAAGGTAAAATAAAAGGTAACAACATCAATACTCAAAAAAGATTCAGGACAGAAAAACAAAATAACCTATTGGAATGCAACAATTAGGATAAAGTTCGTGAAACCTACTCCGGAAACATGACTCCAGCATCAATCATGATGTACCGATCATAGTTCCCAACAAGCATACAATTCATTCCAATTTCTCCCAAACCTCCAATTGGAAGAACCCGGAGTGGTGGACCATCAGAACCTTCATAAAACTCCTCCATCTTCCTCTGGACCGAGTCCTCCATGCTTTTCCTAGGCCCATCACTTCTCCCAGATCTTCTCCGAGGCACCTTGGATTTCCTTCCATCTATAAGAAATCAAGTCAACGAGAAAGAATAACACAATATCAAAGTATCATTTAATTTGCAAGTCAAGTCAAATAGGATGCCATTTAACAATAACGGTGTATTCAGATTGCAGGAACCTAGAGCAAGAAAAACTTTAGCACAAAGACACTTTATGTCAGTTTACCCTCATTACCCAATAAATATAATAGAAATACATAAAACAGATAGATAAAAGAAAGTGTAGCAAATATAATACAAGAATTTACAAAAACCACTTAGGAAATAATGGATTTGGATTTATATCTCTCTACCCTTCATCAAACTGCAGGGACAATGTAGCCAAAATAGACAGCTAAGAACCATAATTTCCATAAACAAAGCCTAATACCAATCAAAAAGAACAGAAGTTTTCTTATTAATCAAAACATATCACCATATACAAAGGAAAGAAATGAAACAAGCAATGAAAGAAAAGGCAATAAATATACTCTAACAATCCGCAAAAAAAACCACCAAGAAAGACATGGATGTCACATCATGTCTCTCTATCATGCACACTGAGGGAACAGACATCGCCAAAATATACAAGCAAAGAGCCATAAATTAGAAGAAAAAAATCCTTAAACCAATCAAAAAAAGTAAAAAGACAGTTTTCTATCAATCTAAACAAATCACCATTTTTAAAAAAACGTATATATATACACACACACAATGAATATACTCCATAACTCTACAAAAACCACCACGATAATAATTAATTACGAGCCATTGCCCTCGGCTCTTCAGAAACCTAGAGAAAAAAAAAAGCTAAAATATCCATCCAAGAACAAAATTTTCGAAGAAAAACCATAAAACCAATCAAGACACAAGGGGAAGACCTGAAACCGATGAGCTAGTTCCAAGGGAGGCGAAAACCCTGGTTTTTATCCGAATCCTAGGTCTCTGGGCAAGCCGGCAAGGGCAAGAAGAAGGGAAGGTCCTCAGAGAACCCATTGCAGCCCTCTCGTGGAGGCCAAGGGCCGGAGAAGAGGGAGATAGCAAGGATAGTAGAGCCAGATTGGGAGCTCCCTCGCGCCTTTGCTAGGGTTTTGGAGAGGGTTTTCAGAGACTGAAGATAGAGAACAAAGAGAGAAAAAGTGGAGCTTTTTTTAGCCGTTGGGAAATATCTTGCTCTTCTTATCACATTGCCGAGCTTCACGTGATCCACACGTGCAATGAGGGATTTTTTCATATAGATCCGTTGAATTATTAATTTTATTAATTTTATTTATTTTATATACCTAAAAGATATTACATTTGCTCACAAACATCCAAAAATTATTAATATTTTTTTGTATATTTTTTTAAAATAATCGATTTTTTTATATTTTTATTTTTTTCTCGTTTTTGATTTATAAATTTACAAAAATAATTCTATAGTTCAATATTTTTTTAAGTAAATCTCTCATTTTCAAATTATATTTTTTTACCCATTTTATTTTTGGTAAAGATCCACTTTATGCACACAAAGATAATGAGATTTAATCATATTTTAAGGTTTTTAGACAAATTTTTTTCCTAATTTTTTTAATCGTTTAATTTGCGCACCCTCATCTGAAGACGAGAGATTTGGCTGTTAGCCAATATTCACATTTGGCTTCTCGTTACTATTATTGTTTTCAAGAGTTTTGAACTCAATGTCTCATTCGCATTCTCCACAATAAAGTTAAGCACCGCTGGCCATGAGCCCTTTAGTATTTTCCAAATTCTATCTTTTGAGACTTTATAAACCATTAAATAGACAAAACTTATAAATTTTAGTTTTTAGCAAGAATAATTTGCTCATTTTAACCATAAAAATAATTAATACATAAAAGAGGTGTTTTTTATTAATTATAAAAAAAATGTAAAATCACTATAAACCATTCTATTCCATTTTTCATACAGAGCAATACAACAAATAAAGGAATTTCTCCATGATTTTGAGAAAATTAGTATCTAATTTTCAACATTCTATTTCTTTCATTCATTTCTTTTTAGGCAAAAGGGAAAATGCCTATAAAGCACAAACAACAGCAAAAACAGGAATAAAGAGTGAAATTGATACACAAGATGAGGGAATTTACATTGAGAGACCAAGTTAGACTAACAATGATACACCGAAAAAGTCCTGTTCTTCCACATTGAACTCAAAGTCCTACTGAATTTCTTCGATTTCGATATACATAATGATTTTGTTTCAGACACTGTTGCATTGCCATTACTGCAATCTTCATTGTGTTGTTGTACACATGAGAGAGCCGGCTCACTCTGCCGCTGCTCCCGGAATAGCTTTAGCAGTTTTTGTGCCTTCTCAATTCCCCTCGTCGTCCCGCTCACTGATATGGATACCAGAGCTGGAATTACACCTTCTTGGAGTACCATCTGGCTGCATATCTCGTCGCCATTGCACAATAATAGAAGACAAGACACGGCTTGTTCTTGTTCAGATGACTCACCGGTGTCCAGAAGCATTGCTAATGCTCCTATCAAACCGGACGTTGACACGATTTCATGTTTCCCGGCTTTGCTTGATGAGAGGTTTATCAAGACAGCGAGTGTTTTCTCTGCCCAGGCATATCGAGAAGACTCGGCAGATGACACAAGAAGTGAGTAGAGAGCATCAACAATGCCGGCAGCAAGGAGGGACGGGATGTTTGAAGGATGAGTAGAGAGATTGTAGAGGGTGTAGAGGGCATCATGCTTGCAGGAGGTGCTCGCGGAGCTGTCCGCCTGAAGGAGCTGGACCAGAAAGGTAACAGCCTGACTCGAACCGATGATTGGTTTGGCATCATCAAGGCATGAGAGGTTGAGGTAGAGGGCGGTGGCTGATTCATATATCTGTGTGTTGAAAATCATTTGCTCCAAAAGAGGCATCACTCCCGCAGATAATAACATTCCCTTATTCCTGAAACACACAATCAAAGTATGATTAGAACCAACATGAATTCAAAAGAAAATACAAAAAAGAGACGATTCAGTGCACATGGTTATTCACCATCTGTTTCTTAAATTACCTATTATTGTTAACGGCAAGGTTAAAAAGAGCCATCGCTCCGGCCTCCTGAGATTTTTGATCGCCATCGTCAATAGCTGACTGCAAGAAGTGGATGAGTGCATCGACAAACCCATTTGCCCCAGCATAAATCCTTGCTTCTTCGTCATCCTTAAGCAAAAACCTTAACTGTTCAACTGCTCTACATCGTCTCCTTGCACTCTTACCTTCATAAAGTACAGTCAACAAGCTATCGTAACTTTCAAGCTCACCGGCTGCCCTATCCTGGCAAGAACTATTATCTTCTAAAGTACCCACGCCATTCCCCTCAAGTTCCTCGGAAATGCAGCTCTCGTCCAAATGATGCATCATAATACTCTTTGGCTTGCAGGAGTCTACACTCCCTATGGATTGAGAATCAGTACCCTCCAAAGCCAACCTTGAATAACTGACCCCAACTGACTCCGGCGGACTGCATGGTATCGGAATCCCATTTTGTTCACACCAACTAGCGATCAGGCCCTTGACACAGTAATTCGGTGTTAAGCTGAGATGGCAGAGCTGTTGCTGAGTTTTAGGACAGGTGCTGTGCCCATCATTGAACCATTTCTCAATGCAAATTCGCTCATAAGTCTGCCCTGATGAAATTATAACCGGGTCAGACATTAGCTGCAGGGAGATCGGACACCTGAATTCCTCAGGCGGGATAGGCATATTTCCTGATGTCTTGCTATTTTGCTTGAAATTGAACGACCGAAGTTTCGACAGCTGCCTCTCAAAAGCAAGACCATTTGTACCAGCACAGGAGATCTCTTCAAAAGATCCTAAGACAGTGGGTGAGCGTGGTGTCGATCCTTGAGAATCAGTATCATCCCCAATCTCACTCCTGAAAATTTTTGAGTATTTCCTCATGAGACGCAACAAATACGAGACAATGGATTCCTTCCGCTTGTCTTCTTCAGCACGTGCTCTGTCAATTAGCTTCTTGAGAGCTCTTCTCTCAGCAAGAGCTGATCTAGAGGATGTAATACCCAACCTCGACGTGCATTGGTGGAAGACTTCAAGTTCTTCATTGTCATTCAGACTGCCGTTACATTGCCTATCCTTCTGAAGCAAAGAAATCACTTCATCGCCTACAGCTTTCTCTGACTCATCCAACGTAAAAATGGTTTCTTCCAGCTCACCGACAATCTCCATAATCTAATAAAAAGAGAACAGGAGCCATAGTCAAATTATCAGTCAAAAATACAAATTCACGAAATTCAAAATTTGTAACAAAATGCTTCGTAAAACAGATTCAATGTGCTATTCATTTAAGTCTGAACATCATCGTTGGGCAGACATTGCTTTCCTATTCAGGCATTTAATTCTATGTTAAAAGTTCAAATAGCCATTGGTACATAAACATATACATTCATAAGCTTCAAGAATTTTGGGTGATTGAAATTTCTTTGTGCATTCAACATTTGTGCTTCATATAATTTCTCTTCATCATTCAATTCTAACAAATAAAATGGCCAAATCCTCAAAGCTCGTCTCACAAGAAAGTATACCATAAATTCTTAACCATTCCATAGCTATGATATATTCATCTGGTTGACTTATCAACCTTTCTCACAGTGACCGCCAATTTTTTAGTCTATTTTAGAGTGAAAAATTCAGACAAAAAAAATACATTTATAGTGATTTTCCTTTTTCCACTCATTCGACAAATTAACTTTTGGCACTGTCATCACTTCATTCTAACAAATCCATCAAGTGTGACAAAAATGAGATATCGAGCTCTGGTGAACTGGAAGAACCGGAGAGTAAAAATTTCAAGTGATCGAAATAAATACCTGACAACCAATATCTTCCGGGACTATGCCTTCAACACGCCTAAGACTCTCAAGAAGGGAGCATCTCGCCCTCTTGAATTTCATGAGAATGGGATCGCCAGTTATAGCCTAAAAATTAATAAACACAAACAAGATTAGTCAATAACATCAAAGTAGAAAATCAGCCATCAAATAAATACCAAGCACTTATGAAGTACTCCCTCCGTTCCTTTTTATCTGTCGTGAATAACCAAATCTCACATACCAAGAAAGTTGGTTATTTCACATAATTTAATAAAAAATTAGTTATCATTCCAAAATTACCCCTAATTTATATCTTCACATTTCTCTCTCATATTAAATTTCAAGAAGAGAATTGAATAGAGTGTTATGGTAACTTTTGGAAAAAAAAATAATTAATGCTTCTTGATGTTCAAAAATGATAGATAAAAAGGAACATGGGTTTATGACAGATAAAAAGGAACGGAGAGAGTACAAATTATTCAAGCTTTATACTCAGCATAAAGAACAAACCAAGCTGACTTTACAAGTGTGCACAAACCATAAGAAAGACTATGCATTTCCAATTAGAACTACCAAATTAAAGATTACTTATGACTAATAAAATGTACTCAAGGCGCCTACTAACATCATGATTATCACCACATTAAAAAATTTGCAAGTTCTGGCAAGTGACTATAAAAGATGCCAGATGGTAACCTATCAACAAGAACTCAAAAGAAACGACCAAGTGAGAACTATGTTTTCAGTGTTTGAGGGAGATCAAACTTTTCAAATTGTTCGATATAACTATAAAATTATCAACCAAGGAAGAACAAAAGGAATAAAAATCTTATGCAGTCAACAAATAGAATATTCCACTCCATGCATGATACACTAAAAAAGACCAAATCCAGCTTGCTGGATTATAAACAATTCATTACCTTATCAAACTTTATGGCAGTCAACCAAGAGAAATTAAAGTTATCGATGAGGAGGGTGAGTGGATGGAGTTTTTCAGATTGTTCAATTTGAACCAAAACTAACAGAAATCGAAACATCTCAGGTACTATCAACAGGAAGTGTACTCCATTTATTCAGAGGAGATTAAACTAACCAGGTACAGTTTGCTGCATTCTGAACAATGTATGAGAAGGTTCTTAGCCTTGTCGAGAGAAACATGCAACGAACAAAGCGCTTGTATCCCAGACTTGCTCCTTGGTCTCCCTGCTTCCAATGCCGGAAAGATGGCCAGAACTCTACCAACAATTGTTGAAAGCTTTCTACACATCTCTCCATGCAGCTGCAACATACACAGGCATAACACACTCTAATCATACATTCAAATCAAATATAAATTACAACTCTGCATTACTTATGCTAGATCTCATAACTCTGCAACAAAATTAAATTGATATAGGAGTAACTAGAGTGAATTATTTTCAATTAATTGAACATAGAAAAACTAAAAGTTCAAATTAAAACAGGAAATGTGACAGTAATATTAATAGTTTCCAAGAAAGTGGGGAAAAAGATCTGCATTTCACACCTTTGCATCACCATTTACAAACAGACTCTCTTCAATCTCAGCAGCATCCATAGTGTCTTCCAAGGAATGAATTCACCTATTTCAAAATGGCCAGCAAGCATTAGGTTTTTCCCCAAAAACAAAGAAAAAATTTCAAATTAAAAAGCAGAAAAATAATGAACCAAAAAGGAAACGTTGATTAAATTCAAAAAAGTCAATATCATAATCAGTCTCAACCCAAGCAAAGATTTTTACAAAACAAAACACACAGAAGTCCCAAAAACTCCCAAAAAAAATCAGCCAAAACTTTCAAATCACCAAAAAAAAAAAAATAAACCCCCAAGAAACACATCCCTTGCATAGAATGCAGCACAAGTTAAGATTTTTTCCGTGATAAAAAACTTCAAAATCCAAACTTTCTCATCTGCGAGCTTCCAAATCAATGAAAACATACAAACTAAGATATTCACAATGGGTTTCAAATCATACCAAAAGAATCAGAGAAAACCCAAAGAAGCTCTCATCCACATGAACCAAGACAGCACCAAAGACCTCAAGAACGATTCTTTAGCTCCACCAAAGCCTAGTATTCCAAGTTCGATAGAAGAAGCAGCCCCTCAAGCTCCAACAAGCCACCCAGAGAGAGAGAGAGAGAGAGAGAGAGAGAGAGAGATGAAAACAAAAATTGAATTATTGGAGGGGGTTATATAAGAAAAATGAAAATGATTGTTAAGAATAGATACTCTGAAGGCTTTCCAATTGAAAATTTAATTAATTATCCCGCTAATTTTAATTAATTGAATATTATAATGATAATTATATGATTAGTGGACGAGAAGGCAATTTGGGGCTTTTTGGTGGGGTAGCATTTGAATTTGAAGTAGATCCGTTACGTGGCGGTTTCTGATTGGTGGAAGTAGAAGATTATTGATTTAAATTTTAATTAACAAAAAAATACAAAAATAAAATTAACTTAGGGAATGAATTAAATTTATTTTAAGGTTAATGAAGACGAGTTGATGTACTATGACCGTTCTTAAGTCAAGTTTTTTTTTTTTTTTAATTAATGTCAATGTTCTATGTACTGAGACATTGTCATTTAGAATGTAGCGTGGACTAATAAATAATGTTATTAATGAAACCTATTAATTATGATAATCTAAGTAAATGAGTTAAAATGGATTAACAATGAGTATATATGAAAATATTTAAAATATAAAGAAGATGACAAAGTTGAAAGCTGTATATTTTCAAATCAATCTCATTCGATGTAAATGTTGAACTTAGTTTTGGATTTTTCTTTGCCCTTGTCTTCATTTTTAATCATGCATATATGTATATATAGAGTGTTTATATAAGTAATAATTTATACCCAAAGATCAATAATCTAGTGAAATTAATCTAAGAGACTGTTTGATTCACGGTAATGTAGAAAGATTACCACGTGTTACATGTTAATTCGGAAATATTACCATATTTTGTATTGCATCAGTGGTAATGTAGATGGTTATATCACATTACCAATATAAGAATATTATAAAAAAAAAATAGTAATCCTATTATAACTAAATTTGGTGTTTATCTTGGATTACCAAGCATATAATAATCTTATGACTAATAAACTATTCCGGCAATAAGAGTTCCCAATAAAACATGATTATATCAAATTACCACAATATTTTTAACCATATAATATTCCACCCTATATTACTATGGTTATTTTGTTACGTGGTAATATGTTGTTACCACGAACCAAACGGTCCCTAACTGTAAAAAGCATTATTGTGGAGATTTAAAAACCTCGAGTTTAAATCCCACTACACTCAATGATATTAACAGACGATCAATACTCAGGCTTTGTATATGCCGTAATTATACTTTGTTTGTTATATTTGCCAATAATAATAATAATTCATATTTAGTAATTAATGTGATTAATTTTGGGTAATGTTAATTATCCTGCAAAATTATGTTGAATTATTTTATTGATTTGTTTTAAAAAATATTTCTTTGATTTTCATTTCTGCTAATAACCATTTAAAACAAGAGAAAGTGATTCTTAAAAAAAATTATAGGTGTTTTTTAATTAAAACCTAACCTAGATTTACTTAATATTAATTAAGATATATATTTTTTAAAATTTAACATTATTTTTAAATTAATAAATACAATTATATAAAATAAAATATATATATATATATATCGTAAAAAATTGTTTAGTGGGATAACATGAATGTACCAACCAAAGACATCTCACTTTTTTTTAATTATTTATTCATTTTATTCATTTTTTTTCTTTTCTATTATATATAAGGAAAATAAAAATATAAATAATAAGAATAAAAGCCACAATTGTGCACCTGGATTTTGTACTGTATGAAAAGATAGAACAAATTAGAGTGCCCACGTGAGTTCCCCGTGCTCACAAGTTTTCCTCACGATCCATTTCTTTATATATATATCTATATATTTATTACTAATAATTAATAATTATTTATTTTATTCCAATTTATCTATCACTATATATATATATATATTTATAATTAATAAAATATTAATTGGTCGGCTGTGAATGTGATTCCCCGGTCTCCTGACCGGCCTTTGCCGACTCTCTTTTGTCACCTTCTTAAGTTTTACTCTGTACTAGTCCTTCCCTTCTCTTTTCCTTGTCAATTGACTCTTTTGCCCCTCTCAATTGATTTTTTTATTTTTTTTACCAAGATTAGTAGTTAAGCGGTTAAAAAAATAATGACGTATACAAACCTCGACGGAACAAATAGAGACGGGTTATGCACACGTTACACTGGAACTACTTGTAAATAACAACTACTCATACTTCAAAAATATATCATCTATGATTCAAACTCTCATAAATTTTTTAATGTAATTATCAATTTATCATTTTATTATATAATAAATAAATAATAAAATTTATAAATTCATGCTAATAATAAGTCATGTCTCGATTCGGTGATAATTATCGCGGAATGAGTCCACTAGATTATTTTTCACTAATAGAGCTGGTGGTTGTTGGTGCCTCCTAATTGACTCTATTGCCTTCATTTAACGATGGCTCTTGGATGGATCTCGATGGCATTGTTGGAATTTCAGGTTTTTTTAAATTTTAGAGGATTTTTGGATTTGGCTTTATCATCCAGGTGTACGGCTATGAGGATTCCTATGAGTCCACGTGGCATGGTTTTGACCGTTAAATTTTCAGCGTTGCGTCGTTAAATGAAAAAGGTCAGAGATATACTCGGGACATGCCGAAATAATTAATTGTATTAGTGTACCATTTTTAGATAAATGATTTTATATATATTTTTTTTTAATAAAAAATGGGATTCGTTTTTTAAAGCACTTCTCATCTCATTGACTAGTTGAATAAAATAATATTTTAATTTATAAAATAAATTCTATGTCCATACGATTGTTTAAAGTGTATGCTAATTTTTAGACAAACATTTTAAATTTTAGTGGAAAAAATCTAGAGTTGCTTGTTATAAAAGTTAGGCATTTAAAGTCGACTATCATATTATAAAAAATAATAATAAAAGAACATAATAATAATATAACTTGTTATTATTATATATATAATTTTTATGGGGGATGGGTAAGAAACTCTTTTTTCATTGGAATACAATAAAAAAATTAATTAAAAATAGGGAAAAATGTCTTTTATGCCAGATTTCTGTATGTAATTAAGATATGATATGTATGTTTAGTATTTTTTTAATTTCAAATAGCAATTATGTGGGCCAATATATTTAAAAAACGTTATGATGGTATATGTATAATGTTTTTGTGAAATATACAATGGACATATCATCCAGCAAGTCAGTGGATTACAAATTTTTCATAAAGACATCCTTTAAATACCGTTTAGTGTTACCATCATCACACATACAGTGCTAACCAATAATCGTTGCAAGGAAACAATAATAAATCTGCATAGTTCTCTGTACAAGTTATAATTGTTAGATGATGATCTAATGGTTATCATCAAATATCTGCGTACATATGCAGTTTATGTTTACCAGTATACATATATATATATATGAGAAACCATTAGTAGTTAAGGAGTAACTCACCATAAAGTATGCAATGGCCCAAAAGTTCAAAATCTTGCTCTTATAGTACTATCCATCTGTGATGTTCACGTGTTATACACTCTAGCATATCACTGTTCATCACTAATATTTTTTGTCATGATATAGGTCTAATGTGGGAGGAATGGTATTTTTTTCCTCTCCAATATTGAATAATGGAGTATTCATTATTATGGGTTATTAAATCACTAGACTCATATACTTGTGTATCTACATATCCTTTAGACGGAACTTGTCCCCTATATATGAAATAATAATCTCCTCGTGAGTAATAAAATAGAGATAGTACCAAAAAAATCATCACCAAAAAGGAAATACATTGAACTTTCCAAGCATTTTTAAAAAAAACAAGAAATTTAAAAATTGTTGAATTAGATCAAGATTTAATTATATAATACGGTTTTGTATTTTTTTTTTATAATCAGTTGTTGAAACACAAAATAATAAAAAGGGGAACAAATGATTGGGTAAAGAATTAAGTTAAGTGTTTGTGTGTTAGATCTGAGACAAAACACAAGCATCAAATAAAATAAGATGAATAATTTTATAATTGATGAAAAAATTCACAAATTCCAATTAATTCCCTTTTATTTTATAATGTATATATATGTAAATATAAACATATATATAAATATATAATAGTTGATCAGAGAACATGTTCCCTCAATGCTCCCTATTCATTGTCTCACACGCTGAGCACTGTTATTTTAAATTTCTTATCACATGCTATGCTTTTATTTATCGTTAATATTTTTTCCAAAGATAATTAATTGAAATAATATTATTTTTATAGCAATTAAATAGAGTTAATATAAATATGTAAGTTTGGGTTTTTTTAGAATGTATTTATCATATTGTCAATAATGGAGTCTTTATACGTAAAAGAAATTAATTATTTTTTAATATATATATATAATTTACTTGTTATTTGTGTGGATTCATTGCAAAATAAACATTTGTGAAATTCGTTTCTAAACTTAACTTTATAATAGGGTTTTTTTTTTCTTTTTTGACAAAAAGATAAATTTATTTGTTTTAACCATACTAAACTAATTCGATAGTAAATGCAATGTACTTGACGCATATAATGTAAAATAGAAAATAACAAATTTTAAAAGAAAAAGTATATATTAAAAAGAAAAACAAATGTATAAACTCAACATTAATTCTTTAAGCAGAACAAAATAAGTCAGCCTTCTTTAAGAAAACAAATAAACAATGAAACATTAAATTAGGGTTACCATAATATGTACCATCAAGAAACCTCAATCACACTCACTAATTATTTATTTGTTTTTTAATCATACATTCGTTGATGTATCTTTTTATTGTTTTTATTTGTTTTTTAATTATACATTCGTTGATGTGTCTTTTAATTGTGTTTAATGAAGCAAAACACCAAAAAAAACTGTGTTTTAGTGTAGGTCTCATGTGAAAGGAGCTGTATCTTTCATTCTCAATAGTTGCATGGTAAGAAAAATTTATCATTATGACATTATAATTTTTGATATATCATTTTGGGTATATATGACAGATTTTTATTATCTTACTTGTTAATCTTGTCTCACATGGTAAATCTTTAAAGAGTTATTAAGTCATCATAACTGGTGTGCTTATTTATCTATTCTTTTGACACCAGTAAGTGAAGGCTCTTGTCATTTGTTTGTAAATAAATAAATAAATAAATTATGAGTGAATAACATGAATAAGCCCTTATAAAAATAAATAAATAAATAACTTGATTTAGGGACATACAAATATTATACCATCAATTGTCAATTTCAAAATTAATGAGGAGATGTTGACATTAATTAGAAACAATGAAAAATTAATACATAACAATTTATAGGGTTTACATAATGGAAGTTATAACTTGTGACATCAAAGAAAGAGATCTTTTGAAAAATAGGGCACCAACTTTGACTATGATTGAATTATATAAATACTCCTTTTCAAAAATATATGTATATATATACTCACAAAGTTGAATATTTTGGTGGTTCATTAGTCTTTCATACTCTTTACCACTCCTTATTTTATGCACTCATTGCAATTTAATACCCATGTTGTTAATGTTTAATAAAAACTCCATTCATTATTCAATTTTATTACAAATCACTTCACTATTAAATCACTAATAATGATGTGACTATCATTGATATTTAAAAATATTTTGATCATTATTATTAATTTTATAACATTTGAAAATATATTTTTGTTAGTTTGTAGTTATTATTAATAATGAGATCATTTATGTATAACTTTCTCTTTTTTTCTTATTCGTATATATATTGCTTTGATGAAAAAGATAATTTTGACATTTAGAACAAATAAATATCATTTCGATAATAACAACCATGAGAATGAAATATTGATAAGAGTTAAAAATATCATTTTTTATTTATTTTTAAGACAATATTTAAAGTAAAGATTTATTATATTTTATATGATATTTATACATAAATTTATGGACGGCTACGAGTATTGTTGGGTCAATATCCAATAGTGCCCCCTTTTTCTCTCTCTTTAAATCTTAACCTCATCGGTTGCTCTCAAGCTCACTCTCGTTTTTCATTAACTGTGAATGTCAACGTTTAGGGTATATATATATATTAAAAAGAAAATTGACAAAATATCATATGTATTGATTCTCTAGACAAGAATGTCATAAGATGCTTGTAACCTAACCCACTAATTATATCCAAGACATGAATGCTACTTATCCTCACACACACTCCATCATGAACTAAACAAATGGTTAGTGATTAATTAAATTTAACAAAAAGAAAAAAAAGGGGGGAAGCACTTAATATTAATCTACAATAAATTATAGTTTAATTATATTGATAATGAAAACTTTATTGTGGTGGATAATATATACATGTATACAGATGCCAAATTGGATGTCCCAATTTGAGTATGAAAGCAATTAAGAAGCCACATTTTTATTAATCAAATGAGTTATGACTCACCACCATTTGATTTTGGTCCACTACATTGAATTCTCAAACCTTTGCTTTTTGCTCAAATGGTTCATATGATTGGGCTATCTTTTGTTCATGAAAAGCCATGCACAAGTTGGGAGAGCTTTCATATTTGAGAGTGATAGGGATGGCACTCTATCTTTTTTTTTCTTTCTTAATAAATTTATTGTTCATTTATGTGCCAATCAATTCATGGATCCGACTTTGAAAAATAAAAATAAAAAATAAAAATATTTGAGATCTAGTAATCAATGATCGGCTATCCTACATAGGATGTTTGTGTCTTTACCGAAAAAATGAGTTTGAATTTCAACTCGCACAGGATGAAGCCTAAAATACTAATTCATCGTCTATGTATACCTCTATGACTTGTCAATTTTATAAAAAAAAATGCGATCTTATGATGCTCTTAATAGTCCAAAAAATGATAAATGCTTTTCATTGGGTAGACGCCGCTATTTTAATAGTAGTTTTGATAAGTCAATCCACCAATATTAGCATAATTAATAAATTATATTAAATGTATTTTTGTATATTGAGATATTTGCTTATAATTGCAGTTGTTAAATTTTCTTTGATTCCGAATTTACAAATATCTTAGAAATATTAAAAAAAATATTCTTCATTTAAATTCATTGACAACGTGAAATATATGAGATGATAGTTATACAAAATTAAAATTTTGATATTATGTATTTTTAAAACATTTTTTCCTTGTCTTTCTTCAACAAATTCAATGACCAATAAAACACATTAGTTAACATTCAGACTTTGAACTATTTCTATCAATTTATGAGTTTTTCATACATGAGTTATTTTTTAAGAATATTTTTTTTTTCCCACAAACTAACTATTTAAGAAAAAACACAATGTTAACTATTCAATCAAAATTATAAATCTTATTTTATTTTTAACAACCGAATACATTCAACTAAATAAACTGACAGAGATGTTATAGATATAAATATATATATTTTTTTAATTTGTACATTTAATATCTCAACATACATGTGTTCTCAGTTTGCGTGAACTGAGATTTGAACCAGTTTCTTTTGTAAAGATAAGAATACCTTACATATGGAACATGGATTTATAAATATATTAATTTCACACTCATATGTAGGTATATCATATGTAACTACCCTTACAAGAATATAATAGTATTCTTTTTCTTTCACAAATCTAGAGTCGAGAGTTTGGTATTTGTCCTCATTTATTAATATATAATTATATATATATTGATGAATTGTAGATAAGTTATGTATCGAGAGCATACACAAATGTACAGTTAATATCTCAACACACATGTGTTTTTAGTTTACGTGAATTGAGATTTGAATCAGATTCTTTAGTAAAAATAAGAATACCTTACATATGGAACTTGGTGCCTGATAAATAAAGATGCATTGCTTATATATATATATATATATATATATATATATCCAAAGACAACATAGAACACATGAAGAAAAGAAAAAATGAATGAAAACTTGGTGCATGAATTCCCTTGCTATGAAGAGCATGTTTTTGAAGGGAAGGTGGTTGTTGTGTCTAAAAAGTGGGCTTTTGTTGTTGGTTCTTGATTTATTATTACAAGGGCTTTGCCTCCTTTATTTGATTGGAAGCCTAACTCCCATGTGCTTCTCATATGGTACTGTCTCCCTATCCCTTCCTAAATCCTAAGTCCATTAACTCACCACCTTATTTCCCTCTTTTAATGTCTTTTTGGTGCATTGTATGTGGTGTGTACTTCATCAACTTGTACTACTTCAAAATCTTTAAATTATCTTTCAAGTGTTTTTGAAGTTTATATTTTGACTTTCTAAAATGTTTATTTATTGGAATGAAGATATTTTAGGTTATAGTTTAGTACACAAATACATGTTTTCTTAGGGGAAAAAAAGAAAGATAGTTTAGTACTTTTTATTTATTAATTTCTACTAGCAAAGCATAATGGAATTTGGTAAAAAAATAAATGTATTATTTGGTAGAACTAGATGATATATATGTTTTTTATATATATATATATATATTTTTTTTGTACTTTCAAACTTGGAATTGAATTGAATTTTTTGTTTTGATGAGATTAAATTAGTTAATTGTTATGTTCATCTTAACTGTATAATTAATTAACAAGCAGAAACAAAATATATCTTCACCCACAACATTTTTTCTATAAATAGTATTTAATCTCACATTTGAAAACCATACTACAGTATTTCAAATCTTTGAAGACGATTGATGTTCTTCCAATCTATATAGTTGCTGGTCTATATAATCCTTTTCATTAAAAAATTAACCCTAAATCTAAATCAATCTTTTTCACAAAATTAATCAAAATGAGATTGAAATTAACATGTTGTAACTTCAAACTTTTAAGGAAGAAATCTCAGAAAATTAGGCTTGAGCCCAATTGAGCCCAATAAGCCTCTGAGCCCATTTAGCCTATTCAGCAAGGAGCCCATTGAGCCCATCGAGCCAACATTCAATGTGGATCCAATTGAGACCCTTTAAAAATCATATTCACTTATATACCCTACAAGAGCTTTTCATTTGTTTATATTAAAATCAACTTATAAATTTTACAAAAATATAAATTAAATTTTTTTTATCTTAAAAAAAAAATACAGATAAAAGGGTGAAGAATAATTTATTTTTTTATAAATTTTTTTAAGTTAATTTATGTCCATCCAACAAGTATATATATGTAAATAAAAGTAATTTGTATAAGTATATAAATATTTTTTATTTTTTTGCAAGGGCAGGAAAGCATAAACCTCTTTAAAAAAAATTGCAATTATATATATATATATATTATAAATTTCTAAGTTTTGGCTGTAATTTGAGTCGATTAACTCGGACCGGTTTAAATCGGTTTAATCGAACCGGATTGGTTCGTTTTTGAACCGGTCCTTACTTCCTCCCCAAGCCAAGCTCTTCACTGCATCTCAAAACTCGGAGGACCGATTTCTAGGGTTTCTTCTCATCAGTCGTTGGCTTCTCTTCTTCGAAAAATCAAGCATGAAGCTCGATACCAGTGGCCTCGAGGCTCCGGCGCCGATCCTTGGTGGGATCGATGACCTCTCTGTTGATTTCGCTGCTGCCCCGTCCTTTGATCTTCCTGGCTGCGCTGATGTGAGTTCTTCTTTTGCGTGGTTGAGTGATTTTGGTTGGACGGAGCGAGATCGGAAGAGGTTTTGTGTTTTAACTCTGTTTTTTTGTTCAGTTTGATGGGTTTCAGAAGGACGCGGTGCAGATGGTGAAGCCGGCGAAGGGGACGACGACCCTTGCTTTTATTTTCAAAGAGGGTGTTATTGTTGCTGCTGATTCTAGAGCTAGCATGGGCGGTTATATCTGTGAGTATTGCTTTGTTGAATTCTGCGAAATTTATGATCTTGATGAATTTCTCGTTTTTCTTTTTGGTTGATCTTAGGTTTGGTTGAAATTCTTGTGTATTGAAAACAATGCAGCCAAATTTTTTTATTCAGATTTTATTTATCCTTCATTGCGCACCTTTAGTGAATTTACCTTTTTGAGCTTGCAGTTAGATGTGAATGAATAGATTTTCAGAGTTTAGTATTTCTGTTCCAATAGTTTCGCGCCGTCAACACTTATATCTGCATCATTTTTGCTTCTTTCTACTTGGAGGTAGAGGATGCTATGATTTCAATATTTGAAATTGGTGAGGGTTGGATTTGGGCCATCATAAATGTCTGAAGGTGATTTTCATTGTCATGCACCACAAGTAGGCATTGAAGGTTTGTTATTCTGTTTAATGTGTGGAGGTTTAGGACTACTAGGTGGGGTGGACTACATACTAAATAGGTTCTCATCTCTTTGAATGAAAGGTCATTTATCCTACCTTTTTGATGAAGAATGAACAGTTCATGTGTTTGTGAAAAAAAACCTTTTTTATGTATATTTTACTCTGATGCGCCCAATTTCATCAGATTAATGTTTCAATAGGAGATTATTTCTATGAGACACCAAAGGGAATAAACAAGATTTGATTTTCATGCTGAATAATAAGTTCTAGTTTTTGCATGATGTGACTCTATTTGGAGCTTTCTATTTGTGATGTCATACATATTTTAATAAAGGTATTGCACATTATTAGCGAACTCGAATCATAGAACTATCCAAAAAATACTTAAGAAAGAGGTTGTTATGATAATAGCCAATGAGCTTAATGAAAGTCATCATTGAAAAGGGTGAGCTTTCTACGCATGAAGTTACTTCATTCTCATTGTAGGGATCGATAGCAGCTAAACATGATCAATTGCATTAGATTATACTTTGTTATTTTAAATCAGGCAAGTTTATGCCAAACGCATCTTATGTGACCCAACGATTAGTTTGTCTATAAGCATCTTATGGACCCAACAATTAGTTTGTTTATAATACTCTTTGTATTTGTTGTGTGGTTGAAAATCATCATCTCATAGAAAAGAGATATAAAGGTGATAATGCAAAATGACATGGAAGTCATTTTTTTATTATTATTATCTTTTTATTATCTGATAATCATCCATTGATTTTTTAAGGATTAATTTTGTCAATAATTTTGTATGAATGAGATTCTATATATGGCCTTTGTCTCAAACAAACAAATGTATCTTGTTATTTTTAAGCCACAACATAATATTTGTTTGTAGCTTATTTTACTTTCTTTTGCGAGAATAATATTTATGTTTCCCCATCCTAAATATTTCCGAGTATCATACTGCACTTTAGTAGAAAATAATTGACAAACATAACTTGTTAATCAATAAAAGCGCATAGCATAATGGAATTTTTAAAGGGTATCTAAAAAAGTAGAGTCACATGATCTGGCTCAAACAAACAATTGTATCTCGTTATTTTTAAGTTGAAGCTCCATACTTGTCACTACTCTCTGTATACAAGAAACCTGTTAATATTTCTCCATCCTGATCATTTTCTGTCACAAAAATATTTCCTAGAAAATAAATATACCTTTTTAATCAAGGAAGCTGCATAGCAGAAGGGAATTTCAAAAGGATGTCTTAACAAGCAGTGTCACATTATGGTTCTGATGGATGTTTCATAGAAAATGTGAGAACAAAAGAAACATGGCAGTGAAAGTAATCTCTGAAGGCTGCAGGAAGCCTCTATGATGAGATCTTAAATGTTTTACTAATTACTCCTGTAGCTTGGACATGGCAAAACCTGAATAGGCTGTGACTAACAGAGTGTTCTTATTTTTTAATTGGAGCTTCAGTTTATATGCCATTTTCAGCAAAGAGGACGGGATAGTTGTTGCATACCAAAATGATATTGGAAATATTTTTCCATTTTATGTGTAATTGCGATCTATTATTAATTGAAAGAATTGGAAATTTAATGGACACGGTAAGAGAAATATCTATTGATCTTCTTCATAAGGAGATCATGTGGAAGTATTTATTTTTATTTTTATTTTTAATTTTTTTATAAAGGTGATCTCCTTCATAAGAAGATTTTGTGGAAGTATGCTTTCTGTAAAGATGATTAGATTTCAAAATACACAGATAGCTTTATCATGTGGATATCAAATTCATCTAGTAAAATACAGACTTGAGGTTATGACTGTCTGCAAGCTCACCCATTTGGTCTAGTTCAATTATGGTTGAAGCCAGGATGATATCTTGGAGAAGGACTAGATACACCGTTTAGAACCTCAAATGATTTTCTGATATTGGGAGGCATCATTTCAAGTCTTCATTTTACATCCTGGTTTCTTCCATCTGTTTAGTTGAAGTTAATGTTGATCTTAATTTAGTTCTAATGTAAATTATTGTGAAGCATATAAACATTGCTCACTGTTGGCTTTGGTGAAAAATTGGTTGTCTTCCATTAGTCATGATAACTGCTCAAGTTTATTCCAGCAAGTAACTCACAGCAAATCCAACCTTTTTAAAAGAATCAATAATTGCTTTTTCATCAGATGTTGATAAGGGTTATGTAACATAGTGCAACGTAGCATAATAAGATGATTTTCTTTTTGCCTGTTTTGAAGGATGACGTGTATTTAATAGTCTATAGGATGTGACAATTTACCAATCACCTCAAACTTAAATTGGTGGTTCTTATCCCGTCACATTTACCTGATTCAGTATGAAGTTTGAGTTTCTTCATGAATATTTTGCACCCAGATCTTTTAAGTTAACCTGATGCGATAATATCAGTGGTCAAATTTTCCCCATGGAATTTAAGATGAATTTTGGTTGTGATTTATAATCCATCAATCACCTCTTATTGTTATATCAATGCAAATCTGATAATGATGTTCTATAATGCAAGAAGAATCAACATAAACTTTCCATCTTATCTATGGAGAACTTGATAATAATTTAACCTGAATAAGATTTTATTTCTAATTTATTTTTAATGTTAAATTGGCAAGAAAAACTTATTCCCTGGATCTATCTTAAATTAAATTCACACATTCAGCTTTAGAGTTTCATTGATGACCCATTTCCTTTTTTGAAAAGTTGCCATGGGAGATTTTCCTGGATGCTTGAATATTTTATTCCCTTGTTTGTGTGTGCCAAATTCTGGTTGCTATTGATCTGGATTACTGCAGTGTTTATATGTTCAATGTTGAATTATCATTTCTACTTTCTTTCTCCTGCAGCTTCGCAGTCAGTAAAGAAAATTATTGAGATTAATCCATATATGCTGGGAACAATGGCTGGAGGTGCTGCAGATTGCCAATTCTGGCATAGAAATTTAGGCATCAAGGTAAAATTTGGAATTCTTTTTCAGAGGATTGTCAATTTTATTGTTTTTGTGATTATTCCTTTCTCCTTTTTCAAATTTTTATGATGCTGTACATTTTAGACATCAAGGCTATTTTTTTTCTTCCCCCTGTCAAGAGCTTGATATCATGTGATTCTGTGCCCAGTGCCGCCTACATGAGCTTGCAAACAAGCGTAGAATTTCAGTCACTGGTGCTTCCAAGTTGTTGGCGAATATTCTGTACTCATACCGTGGAATGGGACTTTCTGTTGGGACCATGATTGCTGGATGGGATGAAAAGGTATTACTGTTTGTTTGTTACTATAAATGTTGTTCTTCTGATTGTTGGTTATGCTGCTTACAAGTTTTACTCCATGTGGATTCTAGGGGCCGGGCCTGTATTATGTGGACAGTGAAGGTGGACGGCTTAAAGGGACAAGATTTTCTGTTGGATCTGGATCACCATATGCTTATGGTGTCCTTGATAACGGGTAACCTTTTAGCCCTTCTCTAATATTGGTTTGGGTGCCAAAATCACGACAATCTTACTTTTCTTATTTTAATTGGTTTATCAGATATCGTTATGATCTGTCAATTGAGGAAGCTGCTGAACTTGGTCGCCGTGCCATTTATCATGCTACATTCAGAGATGGTGCTAGTGGTGGTGTTGCCAGTGGTATGCTTTTCTTTCTCACCCTCTCTTGGAAGACCATCATAACCAAAATGTTATCTTGAAAGCATGCTCCTTGAAAGCATGCTCCTTCCATGAATGGGTTCTCCTTGGTTAACTCATTAGAATTTTTCAATAAGCATTTATCCTGATGAAACATAGTTCTTTGGTAGTCATTATTTTCCTTCTCATTTGTTTGTCATCTATTTTGACTCAAATGGATTATTCCATGTTTTACAAAGCTCGAGGCTCAAGTTTCCAAATTGCTAAATTTATCTTATTCCAATTGATCTCTGCTACAACCTTGCCTTTTCAGTTTACTTTGTTGGACCAAATGGTTGGAAAAAGATGTCTGGCGATGATGTCGGGGAGCTGCATTACAAGTATTACCCTGTCACCACAACCCCTGTGGAGCAGGAAATGGCAGAAGTTCCAGCAGCTTGATCCCTCATTGTACATCAAGAATGGTTTGCATATGTTCTTGATCTTCACCTTCTACTTCTCCATATGAACCTATAAAACTAGACAATTCACTTATTAATGTCATGCTCAAGGATAATTTTTATGTATTTTCATTGTTTATTTTCTCTCGCAATAGCAATAGGAAACTTTAATGATATTCGACTCTAAATCCGATTGTTCAACATGCTGGTTAGTCATGGTTCATGGAACCATTTATCCAATCCTCTGAAATCAGTTAATTAAGTGCCATTTTTGACCGTCTTATATCCACAGTTTGTATCTCCGCACACACAACACTACCGATATCTATCTGATTTGAGGTCATAAATAAGAAATAAATTTTATTTTGACTCTTGAATTAGATGAATTTGTTCATTTTGGCCCCTTTGGTCTCATGGATTATATATAATGTGCCAAAACAAAACATGGTAGCGCCCACAGGCTTGTTACAAAATTGGTTGAACTTTAGAGACATGCTTGTGCTTGTCTTTCCAGTTTCAGTAGGTAATGGAAAGTGGCATGTTAAAAGTGAAGTACTTCTTGTGAATAATAAATTCATATTGAAGACACTTGTAGTAGGCTCAGAGATTTTTATTTTTTTTATTATTTTATTTTATTTTATTTTTAATGTTATGGGTGGTCTCTTTTGACTGACAATTTGTTTAGGTGGTTCTTAAAGATAATGTTTTTATTATAATTATTAATATTTAATAATAACATTGTTGTTTTGGTACCTGGGATGGCAACTGTTAGGATTGGTGGACTTACTGTGTTTCCCATTATTTTTTCACACTTTTTTTCTCTGTTAGCCTTGAAATTCTTAAATTGGGATTTAGGGCAACTGCCAAATTTTTTATTAGGCCAAGAAAATTTTTAAAAAAATTGTTTTTTTTTTCTTCTGTATATATACTTGGAATAAGTTTATATATACTGATTAAATTTAAAAAAAATTCAAAATAAAGAGTTTTGAAATTAGGTCACAATAAAATAAAGAAGTAAATGAAAATATACTAACATAAAATAGGAAAACAAAATAAGATTTGATGTTTATGTAAAATAATAAAAAAAAAATAATCACTGATAAATAAAGGTAAAAGTTCATAATTGCTTCTGAGTAATACTCTAGTTTCTATTTTGATTTTTAGATTATAGAAATATATTAATTCGGAACAACATTGATTAATATTTTTATGACTTTGGCTTTAGCTAAGAGACAAACTGTCACTGTAATAAAAAAATATATTAAAAAAAAGGTAAAATGCAAATGGTGAATTGAAATAATGTAATCACATTGATCTGACCATCATCCACCACCATTATTGACCAACATGTGCCATTAAATGCATTTGATTAGTATTATTTACTATATATGTGCACTTACAGTTACAAGACACTTGCATGAAAAAATCCTTTCACTTTTAATACCTTCAATCCAAAGAGCCAATTTTTTCAAAGCTAATAAAGACACTTCGCTGTCTCTTCTTGTTATATTCTTCATTTACTTGGCCAATTCCAATCACATTACCACTCCTTCCATGCACTATAAAATTATATATATATATATATATATGTTTTTTGTTATGAGATTTTGTCTGTCTAGGCAAACCTTTGGCTTGCTCTAATTAATTCAAGCCAAACACTAGGAGCTGGTCAAAAGAATGATCTAGGCAGGAGAACTAATTTGCCATTCATATATATATATAATTTAATAAAAATATGCTTCACTACTTAAATATCTAATTTTAATTTTTTTATTAAATTCTTGTAAATATCTTTAATTATTTATTTTTAAATTATTGTTACCACATAGTATATACATATATATATATATATGAAGTTACTTCTACACCTCATGATAAAAAATTCAGTATAGTTTATTAATATATATATATATATATATATTTAAAGCATGAATAAAACATAATAGACGTTTTTAGTAAGCTTAACATGGAGAGACACATAAATAGTTATAATAATTTTAAAGTAAAATGCCTTTATTTAAATAAAACAAATATTCTTCTCCACAGTGGTAAATATGAAAAAAAAAACTCAGAAAAAACAAAAACAGAGTTTTTGAGGGTTCTCTCATATAAAATTTAATTAATTAATTAATTAATTTGTTTGCTTTTTCTCCACCACCTTCAATGCTTCTCTCCATCTTTCCCCATTTTTCTCACCATTTCCCCCAATTTCTCATCCCATGATCCGTGATCCTTGCTCCAAATCGAGCAAGATCTCAACTTTTTTCAGAAATTTTCAGATCTATTCATCTTCATGTGTTCAATTCTTCCCATTTTTTGGCCAAAAATCGCTCATCTCATCACCTTTTGTTGTTTCTCGACCTTGATTCTCATCGAATGAGAAAAAAAAAATTTCTCTGAGTTATCGATTTTCTGATCTTCAAATCCTTCTGTATTTCCCAATTTCATCATATTTCGTTTTAGAAACCTTGGTTTTTTTAATCCGATTTTGTTTTTCCCATAAATCTTTTGAAGATTTGTGTGATTTTCCACAAAATTTTTCTCTCGATTTTTCTTGAAATTTTGGGCATATTAAATGGCGCGAGAAAGCTGCAATCTTGACAAAGATGAAGCTGAGATCTTGAAGCCAACCTCATCTCCCACTGCTCCTTCTCCTGCGCCTCCAACAACACCACCACCTTCATCTCTCTTTCTCAAGCCTTCTTCTCAAGAATTCCAGTCTCAAAGGCCGGAGAGGCAGGAGGTAGCCACGGCGGTGGCCGGAACCTCGCAGAAGTCCGACGATAAGCCAACAGTACGCTTCGCTAACCGGTGCTCGAGCTGCAGAAAAAGGGTTGGGCTTACAGGATTCCGTTGCCGGTGCGGCGACCTCTTCTGCCCCCGCCACCGATACTCAGAGTTCCATGATTGTTCGTTTGATTATAAGGCTGCTGGTAGGGAGGAGATCTCCAAGGCCAACCCTGTTATTAGGCCCTCCAAGATTATCAAGATCTGAAGGTCTTCTTTCTTATCCTCTTTTTGCCATTTTTTGTTCTCTTTGTTTGATTTTTTTTCCTCTCTTATTCTATCACAGCATGTTATTTATTTATTTATTGTTATTATTATTTTTTTGGAATTGTTTGTTATGTGCTTGATTGTCACAATACATCATCTGTTCTCAAGTTTCTCTGTTTGTTTGTTGGTTGATTATCAGATTTGGTATTGGTATTGCAGTCAAAATGTGATCTTTGTGCTCTTATTTGTTGTTGTTCTTCATGGTCAAGTTTCTATTGCAGTCAGTTAAAATATTATCTTTAAACTTGTTGATATGTGTTCTTGATTTTAACTCTCTTTGTTTGCCAACATGGTTTTCTGATTTGGTATTGTTAATGGTAGTCAAAATGTAATCTTTTGTGCTTTCATAAATTGTTAATTCTTCAGTGTTAAGTTGCTATTCCAGGGGAAATATTATCTTTGAACTTGTTGATATGTTTTCTTATTTTTAACTTTTTCTTTATCTTGTCAATTTGTTTTTCGGATTTGGTATTGTTATTGCAGTCAGAATGTAATCTTTGAACTGATTGATTTGTGGTTGTTCTTATGATTCCCCAGTTTCTAAGGCAGTCCAAATTTTATCTTTGCAACTTGTTGATAAGCGTTCTTAGTTCTCATATTGTTGTTGTTGATTTTAACTAGTTTTTGTTTGTCAACATCTTTTTTCTGATTTCGAATCATTATTTTTGAAGTGATTATTTCTTGTTCTTATTTATTTGAGATATTGTTTTATCTTTGAATTGGTTCATGTGTGCTCTTATTTGTTTGGCATACACCGTTGGCGATTTTGCGTTATTTGTTTCTATTTTTTGTTTGTTACTTGTATCCTGTCTTAATTTGGTATTCTCATAGTAATCACAACAATGCATTGTCGAAATGGTTGATATTTTCTTGTATTTGTCTATGTTGCTTTGTCGTATCATGTCGGATATACACATATTCATTGTTTCTTCCTCTACTCAAGTATCGAAAATACTTATTGTTTCCACAAAATTTACAGATACATGTAGATTAGGTCTTTAAAGCTTATTTGTATTAAGAAAACATTGAGAAGAAAATAAAAATGAATTTTATTGATGTATTTTTCTTCATTTGTCGGTTCATCTTGTTTCCTTCATTCAATCAAAGGACAATAAAACAAAACACCTGCCTGATTTGCCGTCTTTTACTTCGTGTGTTATACTGGCTAATTGCCAAAAATTATTAGCTGTAAGACTTGCTAATTCGAATCCCTTGGATGATAGAAACGGTATACGGTAGCAATGAATCAAGTCTGTTATGGATTAAGTCTTTGTTTCTCTTTGGCTTGTTTATATGGAAAAAAATTCCATATGAAGGTGTAGGTTTTATCACTACTTTGAGCATTAGATATATATATATATATATTTATTTCTTTCTTGGGAGATATAAAACATACAACTCATGCTATACAAATGGTTTTATCGAATTGTTTGTGCTTGTTGTATGCCACATAATAAACATATATTCAAATGGTTTTTATTCTCAATGATATCGACGAACATTAATTTTATATGGTTTCATTTGTTTGTTTTTCTGATGCAGGATTTGCAGAAAGGCATTGAAGAAACAAAGGAAAAGTTTCTGAAACTCAAAGGAGATCGAATCCAATGGTTCGAGGACACGATGATTTGCTGCTAAGTTGGAGGATTCGAAGAACTTGATTTAATCTCCGAGCTTATCGTCTTTTCAATTTATGAGTTTCGGCTTTTGTTGTGATAGCTCTGTGATCATTTAGCATCAAATATAATGTGTTTTTTGTGATGATTATTACTTAACTACTTTTGTGTTGTTAAAGGACTTATTGAACCCTTTTTTTTTAAAAAAAAAAAAACTTGGAGTAGTTGCTAATCAAAATGATGAAAGGTTAGTTGAATGTAGTATTATTTAATTAAGTATTAATTAGTAAATTAATCTTTGTGTTTGTTAGACAGGGAACAAAGACTTTTGGATGTTTTTGTTTATGGTCATCAATTAATTATAATAAACCATGCACACCAAACATGTAACACATGGTTAAGGGAAGATAACTGGAGTTATTTTCACTGGTTAAATGGCTTGGTCAAAGTTAACCTGATTTGGTTTTGGTTTTTGGGAAAGTAAATGGAATAATGAGAGTAATGAACTTATATATATATATTTAATGATATAATGGAAATGAAGGAAGAGGTGAAAGTATAGAAGAAAGGTGGGAAAATATATCATGGACTTTAGTAGGTCTTTTTATGAAATTGTTAATTAATTTACATGAATATTATTTGTCAATGATTTTTTGATCTATTGACATTCTGTTATTTGTCTGGAGTGTTTATATACTACTAAAAGAAAGTGGATTCATGTAATGCTGTTTATATACTATTAAAAAAGTGGATTCAAACTTTGGCTCATGCATAGTGAGGATATTTTTATATTGAAATAGTAACTTGGCGGTCCATGCGCCTTCATAATTTGTCAAAAAAACTATTTATTCCATTAAACTTTTTCAAATCAAATTGATATTATTTCTCTCAAGTCAATTATGATCTTTGTACCTTACTTTTTATTTTTATTTTTATTTATATATTTTTAAAATATATAATATAATTGTTAACTGTAAAATGGAAACAAAGAAAAAAAAAGTGCATATCACTATAAATATTTTAGAAGTTATACAAGTTGATTGGTGAAAATAAAGCTGAACAAAATATAAAAATTAAAAACATATGAGATTTATCACCCTTATATGACTTTTATAAAAAATAAAATAAAATATTCCTCCTAATAAAATAATATAAAATAAAGAAAACTAATATATATATATATATATATATATGAGCTTAAGAGGAAAACAAAATTTTAAAAGGGATATGATTTGATAAGGTTGGTTAGGTTGGAAGAAATGCATAGTATGAAAAGAGTGTGAAATGAAAAGAAAAAAAAAAAAAGGTTGCATGAAGAGTGGGAAAGTCCCACATGAAATCTCTAATATCTCTCACAGCTTTATTCCTAAACATTGACTAATGATAACAAAACATTGCAAACCTCCATCTTGTCCTTTGCTTTCCTATCAATTTATGATATTATTTTAATGTCACGTGACCCTTCCCTCTTCTCCATGCTTCCATTTATTCAACCAGTCAAACATGGGACCATTCAACCCCACAATCCTCACTTTAATATATTTTATATATTTAATATATATTTATGTATATCTACCCTACAAAGTGTACTTAAAAAAAACTACTTACTCTCTCTGTATATATATATATATATATTCTACAAAGCATACTTAAGCTACTGTCCCTCTCTGTCTCTTTCTTGAGTAGAGATGTTGAACTATAATGACTAGCAAATCACTCAATGACTCATGCATGTGAATTAATTTATGATTCTTATATATATATATATATATATATATATATATATATATATATATGCATGCTTCACATCTATATGCAAGACTCAAGAGGAGTAGTGAAATCATGTGCCTCATATATAGAGAGGACAAAAATTTGTTTTGCATGCATGCATTGAGTATTCATTTGGAAATCTTGAACACCTACTTATATATGAGACATCAACCACATCTTTCTATGATTCATGATTCATGATTCTATATTTTTTTGAGACTAGTGTAATTAATATTATATAACATACATAAATAGATATGGTGTATCACAGCCTTTTTCCCTTATTTCTAATATATATATATATATATATATATATAGTCTCTTCTTCTTCTCTCTCTCTCTCTTCTCATTGTTCATTTTATAAGTAAAACTCTGTATATCATTACTTGTCTACCTTTATTTTTCAGAAAACAGGTCCCTATATATCTTCATCTTCTAATTCTCTCTTTGTCTTTGTCTCTCTATTATATATTAATTAACTTAAAATTAAATTTCAGTATATCATTAATTACTTGTCTACCTTTATTTTTCAGAAAACAGGTCCCTATATATATATATATCTTCATCTTCTAATTCTCTCTTTGTCTTTGTCACTCTATTATTAATTAACTTAAATTTTCATATCTCTTTCTCTCAATCTCATTATATATATATATATATATATATATATATATATATCCTGCTAAACACTCAATGAGAGCACAAGAGGTAGCAAAGAAAAGTGAGAGCATGTGAGTGAAAATGAATGCTTGTCTTCAAATTAAAGGAAGCTTAAGACATAGAGAAGAGATTAAAAAATAAACAATAAAAAAAAAGAAAAAGAAAAAAAAAGAAGAGAGAAGCATGCATGTGGGAAATAGATTGATATGTACAAAGCTGCAAGAGATAATAGTGCATGGGTTCATGTGCAATGCTTTCTCATCTTATGTACAACACACGTGTGCATGCCCTTATTTACACGCAGACTCACACGTGCATCATGCATGCTGCTACACAAGGACCAACAATACTGCCCCATGAGGGACAACTTGCATTTTAATTATATATATATATATATATCTCTAATTACTGTAACTTAGAGTTTGTCCATAAGATAAAGTCAAAGTTTGAATGCCAAACCCTAACTGGTCTCATATATTATACTACGCATTTCAATTATAGATCTTCCTTTTAAAAAGCAATATACATATACATATACGTGTATGTATATATACTAATACTAATACTAATACTATACTATACTATACTATACTATACTATAAGAATTTTTGTCCATTCAAGATCATAAAGAGAAAAAAACATGCATACAGCTTCCTGAAATTAATTTTATAAATATAATGTCTAGAATTGCTTCTTCACTATATATATATATATATATATGTATTAAGAAATTACTTGAAAGATGTGTTGTGTCATTTGTGTGCAGTGTATGTGTGTGTTTTTATATAATTAAATCAATATTAACAAAATTTATTTACAGTTAAAATTTCGAAATAATGAATTATGGATGGACTAGAATATTGAAAAGTTACAGAAAAAAAAAGAAGATGACTCATGTCATGTCAGTTCATAATAACCACATATAAAGTGAGACTATGGCAAATAAAAAATCTTTGGTTCTTTAGAGGTAGTTAATTTCTATGTGTTGCGAATGATCAGTAATCAATGATTAACAAAAATTGAAGGTATAGTGTTTTGATGCAAGCCACACTAATGTTGATTTTTTATATTTTTTATTTTTTTAAAAAATTGTCACTTTCCCTGTCTCAAATGTTTAAGGTCAGAATTAAGTTGATTCAAGAGGGAAGAGTGGAGAAACAAATTAAGCATATTATATTTTGTTCAACTTAATATTCCTTATATTTTAATACATAGAGAACCACATAAGCAATATTGAGAGTTCATATAGTATGTGAAATATAAACTTATATTAACAAGCTATATATATAGCTATCTAGTTATGAGCACTTACTTAATTACCCATTCCTTTTTTCCTTTTTTTAATGAAATTAGTTTTGGAATAGCAGCTAGTTAGGTAGCATTATATTGGTGATGGATCCCAATGCTTGGCCGGGTTCATGAAAACCTGCCGTTAAATACTTGAAATGATATGCAAAAGTAACAAAACCATATATTATTAATATATATTTAATAAATATATATTAATAAATATATGGAGTTCTATTGAAGCTAAAAGAGAGAACCTACTCCATGAAAACCTGATTAAATGTCAACAATACTTATTACCACAATTACAAAACTTAGGCTTCTTGCTGGGTCGGTTTCTTTTCACCTCTCTTTCTCTCTCAAATCTTTATATATTAATAAGATGGTAATCTCTATCTTCCTTTCTTAATGAATATATATATAAATATATATAATAAAGTAGTAAACTCTTTCTCTCTCCCTCTCAATGGAAGGTTTATACTATATAATATTATTAATAAGGTGGTAATCTCTCTCTTTAGCATACAAAGCATGTAGTTAAACTAATTAAGAAGAGGAAGAGGAGAAGGTTTATATTAATATTAATAATAATAATAATAATTAAAAAGCAGCTATCTTGCTTTCCTTGATCTCGTTCAACGTGCAATGAAAATATTCATGTGTGGCTTACTTCCGAGGCGGCACGGGTGTTCCGCTGATTTCTCCTATGCCTACTATAATTACCCCACTTTCTAAATCTCTCTCTCATTATTTTATTGGTCCTCTATATAAATACATGTTAATTATCTTTACTTTTTGTTTTTACTTAAATACTTACAAATATTTATTAATTCATCTTTGCAAACTTTGACATATATAGATATATGAACAGGTAAATATGAGTCAAAAGGAAAAAGGAAATGAAATCTTCAAAAGCATGATTAAATATTTAACTAACTACTATTAATTATCCTAACCATGCATGGCTTGTTTTTCACTCCCCAATCTCCAAAGTCCAAAGAACGGTTAGCTACTCCTCCACGCCAACCATTATTTAATTAACAACCCTGCCGATCATCTACTTCCCCTTAATTAAACTTCTCTCGCCACGTGTCATCTCTCTATAGCATCATAATCATCCTATTCACAAGCACGTCCATTGCATGCATGCATGCATGAGGTACGTGAAGAGAAACTCTAGTGTAATATATATATATATATATACATATGGGAAATATGATAACTATCTAGCTAACTAGTTATTAGATTGATAATAAAATGAGATAGCTATACATAGGGTTAAAGATTAATAACAGACAAGTGGGAACATAATATTTTTTTTACAGTGGGAAGTGGGAGCAAGTAGTGGTGCATTAGTGTATATAAATTAAGATATAAAATAATAGTGAGGTAAAAGAGGAAGGTGTGGGGTTGGCCATGTGTTTTACCATGTTTGATTCCCTTTCACTCTTTGTTTGACGGTCAAACTTCTCTGTAACCGAGATGGAGGGTGGCAACTCTCTTTCCTTATCAGAAAACATGCATGTACATGCTAGCTGCTAAAATTGTCTACTCTTTCATTAATTTAATTTAATTTAAGTTAATTTATTTCCTCTCACTCTAAAGTTTAAAATAAAAAGGGTGGCCGTACAGAGGGTGAGATTAAAAGAGGGAGGAGATGAGAGTAAATAAAAGAGAGGGAAATTGGGAGGATCCTATGAAATAAGGGTCCGGAAGACAAGGGTTTGTGTCCTCTTTTTGGCTTGCAGCTTGCACACCCTTCTCCTTCACTTTCATATCCCACCATCTTATTTTTTTACTTTTACTGTCTTCTTTTTTATCTCTCTAGAGTAGCAGAAGAGAAAGAGAGATTGAAAACAAGGGTTTACAACTAAAGTTGGTAGATGATGCTAGACCATCAATGTCAAACAACATGAAAAATATTTAGTTTCCCATATTTCTCTAAAGAAAAAAATATATAGATATATATATATATATATATATATATATATATATATATGTGCGTGTGTATGAATGTATAATACTATAATTCAATAACTTTCATCAAGATTATTTCCCTTATTTGTATTGTAAACTTGAAATTAAGCCTTTTTTTTTTGTTAAAATGGAGCTATGCATCCTCCCACTTAATTTGAGAGGGTTTGTCAATTGGGTTGATAACGGTGAATATATATATATATATATATATACAAAAATTTTAAAAAAAAATTATAGATTTAAGAATGTCCAGTTTGAGAACGAACCCAGTTCATTAAAATAAATATTATAGTGCTTAATTAGTTTATTGCCATTGTGTTCTTTGCATGTAGCCAAAGATTATTAGTTGACTCCTACCTCTCATGAGATAAAGGCAAATGATATATTTAGAATGCCCACACATACTCTTGATTATAACTCTATCTATTTTATTAAAAAAAAATATCAATTTAAATCTCTTATTCATAATTTATTTTTTATTCTCAATATCTGGTTTAAAAATCAATAACATGGAGTATATCATAAATCTTTATTTCCACAAGTCACACCTTCTCTCAAAATATAAATCTATATATTAAAAAAAAAACTAAATAACTACCAATCTTGTTCTAAGTAGGTTCAACTTCACATATCATTAACAAGAAATGTATCAAAGCAAACCAAAACCCTAAACACAAAAGTCATCCTATTTCAAATTAAATTAATATTTTTAAAATAAAAATAAAAAAATTAAAAAATAAATAAAAAAATGACCACCCCCACCTCCTTGTTCCACAGTCTCAAACCCTGAAAAGAGTACTTAAAAACCAAGTACTAAATCTCCTTCTCCTTCACCTTCTTCTTTCTCTCATTCTCAAACACAGAATCAATGGGCTCCATGAACAACTGGTTAGCCTTCTCTCTGTCCCACCATGATCTCCCACCTTCCCAAACTCATCACACTGACCCTTCATCCACTGCTGTCTCCGGCCTTATCTCCGGTGATGATGTCTCTGCTGACTGCTTCAACCTCTCCTCAGACTCTCCTCCACCTCCTCCTCGTCTTCCCATCCCTTCTCTCAGACAAGACCCCTCTTCTTTTGCCTTTCTTGAATCCTTCTCTAGACCTCAAACCAATGGTTTGTTATCAAAATCTCTCTTTCTACTACATCTCTATCTATATATATATATATATGTATATGTATCATTTGTTTAACTTTTGGATATTGTTTGTAGAATGGGGAATGAAGAGCTTGGGATTTAAAGGGAGCTCTTCAGAGCTATCCATGGTGGTTGGTTCAAAGAACAATACTGGTTTGGAAGATGAAGAGCCAAAGCTTGAAGACTTTCTTGGAGGTCATTCTTTCACTCATCATCAACATCAACATCAACAGCAACATCATGATCATGGTGGCAGTTGTGTCAATGACTACATGTTCAACAACTCTTCACTTGGTCATGACCAGCTTCCTAATTCTAATCTGCCATCAAATAATGCTGTAAAATGATGATCCTGGTAGTGGTGGTGGTGGTGGTGATGGTACTAGTACTACTAACCATACTTCTTCTATTGGTTTGTCAATGATTAAGACTTGGTTGAGAAACCAGCCTTCTCCGGCATCGACATCGGTACCGCAACCGGTGAATACAGCGAGTTCTCAGAGTTTGTCACTGTCTATGAGCACGGCTGGAGGTGAATGCTCATCGTCGTCGGAGAATAAACAGAAAGACTTCTGTTAATGGTAGTGCTGTAGTTGATGCTCAATCTGGTGCTAGTACTGATGCAGTGCCAAGGAAATCTATTGATACTTTTGGTCAGAGAACTTCCATTTACCGTGGTGTCACTAGGTTTGCATTATTAATTAATTACTTTTTCTTCTCCATTTTGTGCATATAATTTATATTTATATCTTGTTGTTTAATTACTTGAGATTATGATTATGATTATGATGGTTTCATGCACAGACATAGATGGACAGGAAGATATGAAGCTCATCTTTGGGACAACAGTTGCAGAAGAGAAGGCCAAACTAGGAAGGGTAGACAAGGTGCATGTGATTTATTAGCTAGATTTATAGCTTTAATACTTTTTATAATTAATTAGTTCATTGTCACAATAACTAATTGAGGTTTTGCTTGTTTTTTTCTTTGTTGTTTATGATCGAACTTGCTCATTTGAATCAAATTGGGGTGAACTACTTTATTGCATGCAGTGTATCTTGGTAAGCAAATGTTTAGTTCTTTTCTCTTTTATAACTTGTTCTTTAAGTTTATAAAAGCTAAATTTTTCTATATATATGCACACACACACACATACAGGAGGTTATGATAAAGAAGATAAGGCAGCAAGAGCTTATGACTTGGCTGCTCTTAAGTACTGGGGAACAACTACAACTACTAATTTTCCTGTAACTTAAACTCTCCACTCTTTGAACACTTCTTTCTTTGATTTTTCACACACACACACACATATATAGTTGTATATATATAAAATTAATGTTGTATATCTTCAGATAAGTAACTATGAGAAAGGAGTTAGAGGAAATGAAGCATATGACCAGACAGGAATATGTTGCATCTCTTAGAAGGTATATATATATATATATATGTATATATGTCTCTTAATTAGGCTTAATTAAGTATTGCGCAATCAGTGTATAAGTTAATTAATACTAGTTAGTGTAATTATAAATGCAGAAAAAGCAGTGGGTTTTCTAGAGGTGCTTCTATCTACCGAGGTGTCACAAGGTATATATATATATATATATATCCTTATAAATTTTTGAGATGTTTATGAAATCAAACAATGCTGTTAACTAATTAATTAATATTCAGGCATCATCAGCATGGAAGATGGCAAGCAAGAATAGGAAGAGTAGCAGGAAACAAAGATCTCTACTTGGGAACTTTCAGTATGTTTTTGAGAACTCTCATTTGAATTCAATAATTAACTTTAATTTTGCATTGAATTGACTGTGATATATATAAATTAAACTTGCAAAGGTACACAAGAAGAAGCTGCAGAGGCTTATGATATTGCGGCGATTAAATTTCGAGGCCTCAATGCGGTCACAAACTTCGACATGAGCCGATATGATGTGAAAAGCATAATGGAAAGCAACACATTGCCGATAGGTGGTGCGGCGAAGCGGCTAAAGGAGGTAACCGAGCACGGTGAAGCTAGCATTGATGGCCGAAGAATCGAAGATGTCACAATATCTCAACTTACTGGAGGAATGACTACCTATGCTTCTCATTATCACCACCATGGTTGGCCTTCCATTGCTTTCCAAAACACACAAGCAATGAGTGTTTACAACCCTAACCCTAACCCTAACCCTAACCCTAATTATGTGCAACAAAGAGGGGGATGGTGCAAACAAGAGCAACCAGTGATCACTCACAGTTTGCATGATCTTCATCAACTTCAGTTAGGGAACAACACACATAACTTCTTCCAAACACCGGCGACGACAATGCATGGCTTCGTTAACGGAGATTCTCCGTCGATGGAACACAGTACTGGATCAAACAGTGTTTACTATGGAGCTGGTAATGGAAGCTACAATGGTTTGGTTTTGCCAGTGAATAGTACTGTGGTGGTTGATCAAAACCCTAGTGGCTTCACTGAAGATGAAGTTAAGCCATTAGGGTTTGATGGGATGATGGCCATTGGTGATCCTTATAATAATAATAATAATAATAATAATGCTTCAAGGAGTAGTAATTTGTATGGATATGAACAAAGCAGTGGGAATGGGAGCAACAACATGGCTTGGATGCAAGCAGCAGTTCAGAATGGGAATGCATCATCTTTTAGGGCAAATACAAACAATGTGGGAGTGTGTCATGGAGGTGCAGTATTCAGTGTGTGGAATGATACTTAATATTTAGGGTTTCATGCATGGCCATGCATGCCATGCATTTTTTTCTTTTTTTTTTTTTGGGTGCTTTCTGAGAAATTTTGGGGTTCTTATTCTGAAGTTTTGGTAATGGCTTGAGAGGGAGGTTCTCTCTTTGCTGTTAATTTTGGGGATATATATTCAGATGAAATGAATCCATAATTTGGGGGAGATGTTTATATTTTGACTAACAATTTGTTATCTTATAATTTATGTCTAATTTTTTTTTATTCAGATTATTGAAGTTTATGATCTTCATGCAATATATAAACATAAAAAATATTATTAATAGTAATTATTTCATATAATGCTTTGTTATCTTATATAACATGAACAAATATGTACATTTATATATGTGTAACCTAGCAGGACTGAAAATTCATTCCACAGTGAAGATCATGAGGTGAATTTCCAACCAAGTAAATAAAAAACTAGAATTGCTTCTCAGATTATTATTAAATGCTAAACAAACACTGTGTAAATATCATTAAACTCAAAAGCTCAAGCTTAATTACAACATCCAACCAAATGTTTCCTGCTCATGAAATTGTGAGTGAATAGTAAGCTTGGGAAGGAAAATACTCATCTTCTCCGCGTTCACCGGCGCCGAAATGAGATTGCTCAGGTATTAGAATACATCTTAAAATTACTGTGACTGCTGCTGGCTCATAGTCTCGTCAGAAAAATGATCGTCATACGTCTTTGAAGAGCAGCTGGAATCGGGGTATCTTTTGTTGTGGCAGTGGGCAGTTTACGATCAGTTTACCTTTCATCGCCCCTCTGAATATGGCCTGGAAAGATAACACTTCATCAAGTTGTGTTCAAATCTATTATGCCTTTGCTAATAATAAGATTTTCTATATAATTCTTTCCTTATCTATCCCAGGTGACTAATCTATCTATTCATGCAAACAAGATATGGTTTAAGATGTTCAATAGTACAGAATGGGCAACATATATGTAACCTACAATTTGATAGGAAGGAATGCTAAACATAATATCTGTCCATATTTTTATTTATCTGAAGGTGGAATCATAAAAATCATAAAGAAATAACTTTATAGAAGGTTTTGATGCTGCATTCACAAAGCATTGGATTCCATGTTAAAAAAAAATAGTTGCTAGAAGCTATGAAGGACCCTTCTTACAATGTAAAAAGGTGACAAATGGATTATACAGAGGCCACATTTTATACCACAGAAAAAGTAACAGAAAACATAATACTTTCCATCATGGGGAAGGCAAGTGAAATATTCTGACAGTTACTCTCTAGTTTACAGTAATATGACAATGTAGAATATCCCCATGCAAATTTCAGAAAGCATGTAATAGTAGTAAAATAGCAGCTTGGTTCGGATAATAGAAAATACTCTTTCTGGGCAAAGCATTGCAGAAATAAATTTTAAGAGAAGCAAATTTAATGGAGGAAATTCTGAACCTCAAGATAAAAATGCCACCAATTTGACTATTAGTACATTCAATGACTTGACAGAAAACATTCAAATAGTTGATAGTAAATTTTGTGCAAGGCTGTTAGCTGGAAACTCACCTCTACAACATCAATAAAATCCTGTTTAGTGTGAAAAGATCCAAGCCATTTAGTGTGATCTGCGGTCCTGGATAAGGAGCGAGTAGGTTTAGTAATGCATTCATCATTGACATTGGGAGGCTGATAAAAAGAAATTATCATACAACTATAATAATAGGTGAGAGAAACACTATCACAGAAAGAAAGATGAATATGAGGGTCAATAAAATTGGCATGTGCTCTTTGCAGTGAAAATCATAAACAACAAATAAGAACAAAACTTTGTCCCACAAATGAACAAGGTCACCAACACAGAGGAAAGAGGAATTTTGCATTAGATATTATTAGATACTGGGTCCATGGTAATAAGATCGAGGGCAATCATTCAGGACTTCACTGCATCTTAGATGGGATACCTCAACAGAACCATTAGAAAGATAAATAGCGAGTTTGATATTGCAGGAACATTGTCATTAGTGCATGGCCACAAAAACATTATAATTCTTTATTCAATGTTACAGAGTCTCTCTTAAGAACCTATCGGTACATTAAGCTCAGATGAGGCAAGACTTCCCCGTGGAAAGAAAAAGGAATTGCACCAGCAAATTATTTTCTCTTCATAACTAAAGATTAGAAGTTAATATGATTTCATGCGTAAACTTGTTCTGAAATCGAAAAAATAATAGAGTCAAGGAGATTCAGACTGCCAGTGAATCATCAGATATGAGTAACATCACTGTATACATGTGTTCTCGTCTTCAAAAATACTGCATGCCATAATATGTAAAGCATATATACACATGTAGGCATATGCTATTAAAAACAAAGAGTGATAGTCACCATAACAAGAGAGACGCGGAAAAAGTATTACAAGTACAATAAGATCAAATGAATATTATTACAAACTTCTGCTCACAGCAAAATCTAAACAAGAATAATTTGAATAAATCAAGAGCCAAACAATGAAGAGACACTTAATGTAAAGAAAATAAACCAAATTCGACAGTAGAACCAGCAAAACTCTGGAATTAAATCATATAAAGAATGCAGGAAAATTACCCAGAGTCCATCTTCATGTGCTGTGCATTGAAGAAGAATACTGTTGATGGTATCATGGTGATATCGAAATATCTAACATAAACTTGAATCTCTTCTGCATCTACTTCAACCAAAGCTATAGTAGCAAACTTAGATAGTTCTCGAGAAGACTTGGAAAGCTGTAAGCACATAGGGCATTTAAATATCAGAAAAGGCATGGCACAAATGCTAGAGTATGAAAAGAGTTTACAAAATGAAAAATGTAACACATGATAAAATGCATTCAAACAGTGTCATGATGAAGGTTGATTGTGAATTTGGGTAAAGTTTAGATAACAAGAAATCATTACTAAGAGAATAATTTGGCCTAAGAGCAGAACAACCTGTGCATAAGATACATTTACAGCGACAGATCTAATTGGATTAATATGTAGGAAGACATGAAAATGTTTGTTTCTGTTAAGAATTAACCAAAGGCCACAAATTATTGAACAATTTCATTATTAAACAATAAGCAACAATGCAACATAGATAGTACACAAACTCATTTTGTAATACCAATAGTCTAATTTGCAACATGCTGAAATTCAACAACCAAAACATGCACAGCATTCTTCACATCACCAGACTAAAGATATCATACAATGTGCAAACTGAATAGGCTGTAATAAGTCAACCAAATTAGCAGAACAAACATGCAATCAAGGTTATGCAAATAAATGAGGCAAATGTAACCGGCAAATTCATTCAACCACTCAAACAAAAAACCTTGAAGTTTCAAGTCACTGAGTTCATCAACTTGTCATGAATGCAATCAAAATAATAAGCTTCTCCTAAATTTCAAATGATGATTTGTATTTTGAAATTTGACAGGTATTCAGACATTCTGAACACTTTTCACTCAACCATTACAATCTTAGACTCTTCGAAGTTTAAGTAAAAATCAGAGTTATGAAGTTTGTCCTTATTATTTTTGAGGGGAAGCAAATAATAGAGAACCCAGGACACTAAAATCAACAACATTCCAACAAAAAAAGGGACTCGGTCATCAATTAGAAGGCAGCAAGAGAAAAACTTCAGCTTCTATCTAAAACAAACGCATGGATCATGTTCATTTATACAAAGACATAATAAATGGTTTTCCATAATTCAGAAATCAACTAATCAATGGAAAGTCAAAAAGGCATATCCAATTTGTATGTCAGCAGCACATTAATTGTGTACCCTATGGAAAATACAAGCTGTTCCATCTTTTCAAAAAAATAAAGAATGTCTGGCATTAATAATAAAATCCTCCTATCTCTTTGAGAACATATTAAAAAAAAAAATGGTTACAGGAAGATAAAATAAAATGCCATGGGGCCGGAGGTATGACATACAACCTCAAAACACTTCAAGAGATACAAGGGAAGATATTTTCACATTCAAAATATACCAAGGGGAAATCCATGTCCTCGTTTAGGTCATACTAAAGAAAATAAGATGGATAAGAAAATAAGGAAAAATTAATAGAATTTATTTATTTTCCCGAGTCAAATCCTATGTTTTTTGTTATTTATCCTTCTAGAACTAAAACCTCTTTCCAGAGAATCAAGAAATACAACTAACAGCTATACCTCCTAGTGTCCTACTGAACTTCATTATAGAAAAAATCTAGGAAATTCTAATCGCCAATATCTCAAATAAAATAAAATAAAATAAAAATAATTAGCACCAGATTGTCTATCACCTGCTACCTGTTCTTATTGAACTTCATAATAGGAATATCCAGGGCATTCTATCTCAACAAAGGAAAGCTTCATGAGATTCATTTCACAAAATTTAGGTCTTGAACACAAGAACAACCCAAATTAAACAAATTCACGATCCAATACCATAGATTAACAGCAGACGAAACACAACAAACAAATTAATAATCTTCGCAAGATACAAACTTTCAAATTCAGCAACAATCTAAATAACGAAATCTTATCAAATTCAAACTTAATTGTTACGAATCTCATAAGATGAAAATGAGGAGAGAATTACAATGTCGTCAAGATGGAGGCAAACAGGATCAGATTCACGACCAAATCGGAGGACGAGGACTTGATCAAGGGTATCCCTGATGATGTCGTCGACCTCCTGCTTCCTCGTCAGCGTTTTCATCAAGAAACTCATCTTCCCGTCCCTATAGATCAATGCCCACAAAAAAATCCATGAATCCAACTCCAACAACACCAAAATCAGATAAAAAAGGAGAAAAAAAAGCAAAATTTCTCCAATCTAGATTGAAATTTATCGAAAATCGCGAGAGAATTAGGAGAAGGATAGAGAAACACACTTCTCCTGCTCGACGGGGCGCCGGCGGGGGATGAGAGGATGATAATAACTGGTAAACCCCTGCAAACTTTAAACTTTCAAATAGGACCCTGTGAAATGTTTATTTGCATAAAGATCCTTTTATGATTTTAATATTCTTGAAATATACGTGTGTATTAAAGGAAATTATATATATATATATATATATAAGTTTTATAAATACGTTTATAGCTTTTTAAAAACTAAAGATATTTGATGACAAACATTATAGTTTGTCAGTTGTCATTTATAAGGTCTCCAGACTTAGAGATCAGCTTCCTCTCACAATTTGAATTTTTTAGTCATAATGCATTTTATTTACCTCTAAAAATGTCGTCCATTTAAAATCTAGAAGCTTTTAAATCTGGGAATTTTATAGCGATCATTAAATGTCTAATGTTTATTGTCTATTCATGTACAGTATTAAACAATATTTAGTACTGAACACTTTTTAGTATGCTGAAGTATAATAACAAATAATCTTTACAAATAACAACTTTTAGATCATAATGTAAGGCCGCCACCAAATATCTCTGAATTTTAAAAAACTAAAGATGTATGTAAAAAATATATATACTATAATATATATATACGTATATATCAATTAAGACATAACAATATTTTTTATGCACAAACAAGTTGTAATTTTTTTTTTTTTAAAAAAATTACTTTTAGCCGGTATTTGGTGAATGGATTCCAAGATGGTTTTACATAACAAAATTGCTGGAAATTTAATTATGAGGAAACTTAGATAAAAATATAATTATATGAATATAATTAAATTACAAATAAGGATAATTTGCAAGAATATATAAACATATCATTTTTATAAGAGTATATAAGTAATTTTTATTTTTTACAACGCATATAATAAATGAAACTTAATTTTTTTCTAATTATGAAATATATGTATAAACTTAAAATGTATGAAGTATACATTTAATATAAATAATAGAAAATATGTTAAAATATGCCAAAATGTTTTTTATTTTATTTTAATCAGACAACAATGTGAAACACTTCCAAGTTCGAACACATAGATATATGAAACACTCAGCAAACTTGTTTGGTCATTAAATTAATAAGACGTGTGAGATATGTTCTAATATTTTTTTTTAAAATAGATGACAAGCACCCTTTTTATATGAATATAAATAGTACCAAACTGTCACACCCACCCCTTCTACCGAGGTAAATGTGGCACCCATCAGTTAAAATTCCCTTTTAGCTGGGAAAGCCCGACACCACGCTTTTAAACAAAAATCGGACCTACTAAATCACAATTTACAATTTCACACCAACTACGGGGTTCAAATACATAAATATCATGAATACTGATAACTCAAATTTATGGGTACAACCGCTTACAAGATCACAACAACAATGACAAGAAATAAAGAAAGGGGGACCCACTTCAGGTCCTGGACTCAACCTCGACTAGCTCTATACTCGGCCGACAATCTAGGGTCATGCTCCCTCGCACTGCACAGACATTCAGGTTGGTCGGTAGTGGCTTTAATAATTTCAAATACTTAAATACGATATATATAAAGTATATAAATGCCAACCGCTCAAATAATTTTTCCAACTTTTCCAAAAATACTGCAATTCTAGCAAAAATACAATCTTTTAAAGAACTTTCGAAACATAAATTCAACATAGATCAACATCAATTTGATTTTCTAAAAAACACAAATTTCGTGAGGACGCCTCATCACAATTCAAAAATAACATAAATCTCAAATTCAAAATACGACGAATACCCAACACTCACCCAAAGATAACATGGTCTAGAAAACTCTCTAAACCTTCGCAGCGGCGGCTAGGTTCGAGCCGTCAAGGAACTCATGTCCTAACGTTGACCCATCTGCTCACCGGTCGCTGACCCCATTGCCACTCCGATGAATATCCAGATCGGGCTCTACACTCCCACCGAACCGGCCCCTCGTAGTAATCAACACCCATGTCCACCACGCCACCTCTAAAGGCTGGCCCGTGGGGACCCACTCATCGCGATGAGTCGGGCCCTTAGCCCGCCGTCACCGTCCAAACCATCAAATAGATACAGCAATAATACAATCGATATAAATCATATCACAGGATCCTTATCCAGGACAAGCATTCACATATCGGGAATAAACATTATTTTCCACAAAGTCAATGCCAAAAGTATAACAATGCATAACACCAGTAAAGCCCAGATCCACGATACCATTCCTATACCGGGAATGAAAACCAATTCTACTAACAATCGCCGATAAAAACATTTTTAATATGCTCACATGGTTTCGTAAATCACTCCAAATCAAAAGCATATATACCCATCAAAAATAAATACAAGAATTGAATAATTAAATCACATATACATGTATTTTCACTATTCACAAATACGTATAATTATACAAAACGGATGTATCAATACGGTTATCATGAACATCAATGACAAACAAATATATGTATATTTCAACTATATATGAAATCAAACATGATAAAATGAAATACTTAAACATTTATTTCCCAAAATACTAGCCATTAAACAATTATTTCAAAATAATAATAATTAAATCAATTATTTAAAATAATAGCCACTACCAACTCACCTGGTGTCCTTGGGTTCCTTCCTAGGCCCGGAACTCTCTCCTAAGCCTGAACAACACCTAACGAATAATATAATAAAAAAATAAATAAACAGCATTTAAACCCAAAAGAAAATACAAAAATAATAATCGACTTCTATTGAGCTACTCACTCCAATCGGTTCAAACCGACTCTGCATAATCAAACCCGGTCTCCAATTGCACTAAGCCAACTCAATTTGGGCTAGACCATTTATGAACCAACCTGAACCAACCCTCAATTCCGCTCGAACCAAGATCAAATTCACTGAACCAAACTCAAATTCACTGAACCAGGTTTAATTAAACCCACTAGCCTTGAACCAACTTAATTCTTATACAAATTCTGTTGAACCAACTTGGTTCGGCCCAAAACCCTTAGGCCAACATCCAAACCAAACCCAAATCAACTTCAACCAATTTAATTCAACCAAACCATTCAAGTCCAACCACACTCAACTTGATTTTGATCAAACCCGAGGGCCAGGATCAATTCAATTAAACACAACCAAATCAATTCTCATCCAAACGATTCCAATTCAATTAAAATGAACTTGGTTAAACTAAATCAAACTCAACTCAATCAATTCAATTCAACTCAACCAAATCAATTTGGCTAAACCCAACCAATTCCAATCCAACCATCATCATTAACACCTTAATCATCATAATCATCAGTAATTGCTACAGTAAAACCGAAAATCTCATCCTCTATTCCAGCTAGATTCATCACAAATACAAGTATTTTTCCAAATAAACTGCAGATTCATCATCCATCAACAACAAACCATGATTATTTCTACTCAAATCTATCATTTTCTTCATCAAATAACCAATATATACATATATCATTCATACATACATCCATGCCAAAAATAATACAAGGAAGCCTCTTACCAAGCCAAGTCATCCCTCCGGCGATCTCCAAGTTTTTCTCTTTAAAAACCTCTAATTTCTCTCATTTCTTCATTTTAAACTCTCGGGTTACTGTAGCAAAATGGTGGAGAAGAAGATGAACAACACAAGCTCCAGATTTTTCTCTCAATTAAGTCTTCAGCCGAAATTCACTTTTAGTCCCTGAAAAGATAATTTCTTACAAAACAATCACTGAAAAACTCCCAAATGGTCCTTGAATTATGAAATATTATTCTCAAAAGGTCCTTTCAAATTACCCAACGGTTCCCAGGTTATAACACAACATTTTAAAAAGATCCCTTCCATCTTACCTTTCAGTCCTCGGTTTCCATAAACATTTCATGTCCATCCTTTTTATTTATTCTTTAACCCAAAATCTTTTAAAAACTTTTACATTTAAGTCCTTGTTCTTTCCACTTGGGTTTCTCACCAAAATTACTCTGTACAAAAATCTTACTGCAACTGTAGTAATACCATAAATATATTTTTCAAGTAATTATCCAAAGGTTCAGGGTATTACACAAACAGTACTAGAACCCAGATGTACAGTATGAAAATAATATAAAAATCCAGATGAACAGTATAGTAAACAGTACGATCGGATGAGGGATTTGAACCCATGACCTCCTCTTATATTTTTGATAAATATCATATACAAACGCTCAAAAATAATAATAATTAAAAAGAAAAACCCAATTCACTAGGATGAGGTTTAGGTGCAGTCCAAGTCAAAATGTTTATTTTTTTTTAAATTTATAAGAAATAATAAACGTTTAGGATAAGATAAGCACATCTTAAATCTCAAATCTTCCTCATCAAATCAATATTGGTTCCATTTCAAACACGGAAGTTTGGAAAAACCATTCTCACTTAGATTTTGTTCATATTCTTAGTATATTTAATTATGTTGCTTGAATTCATATTTAAAAATTATATAATGGCATATTATATCTGTGTATTTTATTAAAGGGTGTCTAAATCCTATTTATTGTTCCGTGTGTGTATATATATATATATATATATATTTTTCCTGTCAAAAGTGAGAAGCATCATTAATTATAGTGATTTAATGATTCTCTGAAAATAAATTCTTTGCCTTACAACTTTAGAGGTGAACAAATATTGATCTTCTCCTAGAGGACCTATACCATTGTGATCAACAAATAATATTGATAAATAGTAATATGGCTTGGTGTATAGTGTATGAGTTGTGTTGATCAATAGTACTATGTGAGTAAAGTTTTGAACCCTTATCTCTTTATGCATTTTATGGTAAATTATTATTAGATTGTAAATGTTTTTATAAAAAATAATATTTTTTATTGTTTGTATTTTATTTTCCTCTAAATTTAAAAATTAAGTGTTGTTGTTAAAAAATCTTTAATTATAATAATAATAATATTTTTGAAAAAAAATCGTTGATAACAATATTTTTATTAAACTTAAAAAATCACATAATTTTCATATTAATCATACCTTATGAGTGTATATAGATATAAAATTATTATTATAATATATTTTATATTCTCATTGTATTAGTTAAAATTTAAATTCTCTTATCCCTCCGAGAACATCAAATAGAAGATCGGTACTAATAAATTATAAATTAAAAAATTATTACCAATTAAACACAATTAAACACGCACACCAAAAAGAAAAAAAATATCCAATGCACATGCCTTTTCTTGTCTACTCTCACCTTCAGCAGTGACCACGACATCTGACAATGCCACGTCATCATCCCGGATTATCCAACTACTTTCCAGAACACTCCTTCAATCTTGACCGTTCAATCAGTCACCTCGAGATCATCACCAACAGACAATCCGACGGTTGGAATTCACCCTCCTGCCATAACTGCTCTTTCGCGTCTCTCAGCGAACAGTCCTCGTCCTGGGCCTTGAATCCATTTATTTCACGACATTGATGGTTTGTGCCATGTTCTCTGTGGCTGGGGTTCGAGATGTTCGGTGATTGCGGCCTTCGAATCCCGTTCCCTCGCCGGCGGCAGCCCGCTGCGGTGGATCCCGAGCCGGAGCTCGATCCGGTGCTGTTGGTTTCCGGCATTGGTGGCTCGATTTTGAACGCGAGGAATAAAAAGTCTGGGTTTTTGACCCGGGTTTGGGTTAGGGTTTTTCTGGCCAATCTTGAGTTCAAGAAGAACGTGTGGTCTCTTTACAACCCTGAAACTGGTCTCTCACTGTCTGCTTTGATTGTGTTTTTTAGTTTTTCTTTTTATTGATCTTTGTTTTGGATTGATTTCGATGTTGTTTTGGTTTCTTTAGGGTATACGGAGTCTGTTGATCCTAATGTTGAGATTTTGGTCCCTGATGATGATTATGGGCTGTATGCGATTGATATCTTGGATCCCGCGTGGGTGAGTTGGATTTTTTTTAGTTTGAATGCTGCAAAATCGCTTTTTTTTTTTCAAATATTTGTGGCTGAAGTTTGAAAATTTAGTAGTTAGTTTTGGAAAAAAAAAGAAGAAATTAATGTTTTACTGGAATTTTGTTGATTTAGAGAGAAGGATAAGTGTTATAGGCATTCATTTTCGACATTTATAAGAGAACTTAATGGAATTATTTGCATGCAATGATGATTTTGGTTTTATGATATCTAGTTAGATAGAGTGCATGCCTGCATTGTCTATCTGGTGAAAGTAATTTATTGGGCATTCTAACATAAGTTTTCCTTTTCCTCTTCCAGTGGGTAAAATGTCTTCGGGTGTCTGATTTGTATCATTTCCATGATATGATCGATATGCTTATTCGATGCGGATATAAGAAAGGAACAACTCTGTTTGGATATGGTTATGACTTTCGACAAAGCAATCGGTACGACATCAAATATGTTGCGTATTTTGCAAAAAGCTCTAGAATTGGTTTCAAGATGAAACGATTTATAAGCTATCTTTATCTGTAGCTGCTCAAACTGCTATAAAATGCCAAATGATTCCAGCATTGCCTATGATTTGTTGTGGACAGAATTGACAAAACAATGGATGGTCTTAAAGCGAAACTTGAAACTGCTTACAAGGCTTCTGGAGGGAAGAAAGTAAATATAATTTCACATTCTATGGGTGGGTTACTTGTTCGGTGTTTCATTACACTTCACCATGAGGTTAGCACCTTGCTGATAAGTTTGATAATTCATCCTGTCTGTTGTATCATGATGCGCACCTTACCAATTTTTATACAGTTACATTGAGATGTTTTATAATTTCTCAGGTTTTTGCTAAGTATGTGAACAAGTGGATTTGCATAGCTTGTCCATTCCAAGGTAATGAAGTGAATAAGAAGAACCTGATTGTATTGCCTTTGTATAACATTATTATTGTGATGCTCTTATTTCAATATATGAAAGATATTAAATTCAAATATTTTTATGGGCTCTTGATCTTTTGATTGACAGAAGCTTGCATGAACACATGTATTGATGTTTGATTTGTAAACCCTAGAAATTGCTTTGCAGGTGCACCAGGATGCATCAGTGATTCCCTTTTAACTGGACTACAGTTTGTGTACGGTTTTGAAAGCTTCTTTTTTGTATCAAGATGGACAATGCATCAACTGGTATGTCCTCATCCTTGGATTACACTTCCTGTTTTTGATTTTGGATCATGACTTGGTAGTTCTGGTTTAGCTTCTAGACTTTATAGATCTTGTCCAGGCTAAACTGTATACTCTACCTTGCTTTTGTGATCAGTTTATGCTCATATGTTCATTAAATGTTATTGTTGCGGAAAAACTTAGGACCTAAATATGTTTCTGAATTACTAATTCAAAACTTTGATGACAAAAGAAAAGCACGCTCATTATCATGCTATATTTTAGGAAGATATTGACGCTATTTTTTTATGTGGCACCTGGAGCTTTATAATTGTAATTTGATTTTTCCCCCTTTAACTTGAAATCTACCTTTCAACTAGAACTACTATGGAAATATTGTTACGTTGATGGATATAGTGGAGGTTTGTTGATATCATACCAAATTGCCATGAAGCTGGGTTTGTTGATGAGCATGGGTTAAATAGATGAGTACCTTCCTCTGAAAGCATTAGTGTGTAGTGTGATAGCTTAATGTAACAAATTTACTCAATTGCACACTGGGAACGATTTTCATGCACTTTGCATGCTGAAATGCATTTACAAAATAAGCATGGTAGAGAAGACAACTTCCAAACACCCTTGAACAGAATGGTATTGGGGCTAGAAGAGATAGATAAAGTTGGTGGCATACACTTGATTTGTTGAAAGCAGCAGTTGTGAAAAGGATCATTTCAGTGTTGTGAAAAGAACTTGTTTTCACATTAGGAGGATATCTATAATTAATTGATTTAGAAAAGGTTATTAACTCTTTGGTGCTGGTTCACTCTCATGCATGCCCATTTTTTTAGATAAGTTATTTTCTCTCATATTAGAAACTTGTCAGCTAGTTGAACCAATTAGTTGCTGATATCAACTTGAGTTCTTCACACTTCTAAAAGCCATTTGCTTGATTAAATATCATTGCTCGACAATTTGAATGGCACACTACTTCCAGTCTTATGACTCTTTCTTCCTTTTTAGATATTTGTGTTTTTGACGATAAAACAGAAGGATGCTTAGCATAGCCATTTGTTGCATTTTGCAGCTGGTTGAGTGTCCGTCTATCTATGAGATGCTACCAAATCCAGAATTTAAGTGGAAAATTCAGCCTGTAATCAAGGTTTGGCGGAAACAATCTGACAAGAAGGATGATTCTTCTGTGAAGCTGGATGTCTATGATTCAAGTCATTGTATTGCTTTGTTTGAGGAAGCCCTAAGGAATAATGAGGTTTGATCTTCAGGCTTGGAACATAGGAACTTCTCATAATAATAATGTATGCTTTCATCACTAACTTATTGTTAAGCATTTTTTTTTTTCTGAGGTCACTGTTAAAGCACTCCTGGCAAGTATACTTTACTGCCAAGTTAGGAAATATTCAGTTTCAAAATATAAATTTTATCATTTATTAAATCTTGATCTGCATATGGATGCATAAGAAAAGGTAGTTACTATGGTAAGTATGCGTCCCAACAATTCCAATGACTTAGTTTTGCATCTTTATTGTATCATGGTCAAGAACTGTTTGGTTTCTGTAATCATAAGTCTGTGCGCCCAGTGTATGCTCATGTGATCAACACCAACAGAATTTTAGTTTTTTCTTTGCTAAAATTATAAAAGTATGCTATGACTGTATATACTACTTCATCGACCAATACTTGTCCTGTAGAGGTGAGAAGACTTGTTTCAGTATGCTACCACTGCTGAGAAGGGATAATGGTGCCCTAGGAAAGGGGAAGAAGTGGGGCCATGTAGCCCCCAAATCTCTGATGAACCAAAACTGACTTAAACACATGTTTATACAAAGATATAAATATAATGGCAACTGTTTTAGCATGATGCCTTCACACCATCCTAATATTCTATCCTGCCCTAATTAGGCTTTTCATAGAATTGATTTTGATAAATATTTGGTATGTGACTGTGATATGATGACTTAACTAATCATTTCTTGTTTCTTTCTTTACCTGAATCATTCTATAGATGAAGTTCAATGGAAAATCTGTTGCTTTGCCCTTCAATTTTTCCATCCTCAAATGGGCGTCTGAAACACATCGTATCCTTAATGAAGCTCAATTACCAAGCAGTGTTAGCTTCTACAACATTTATGGGATATCACTGGACAGTCCTTATGATGTTTGGTATGTAACATTGATTTGAATACGCCCTTTCAATTTCCTTATTTGCAATTATGTTCTTGGCATCTCATGCAATGCCAAAAACACCTACATCCAAGTAATAAGACTGAACTTTAACATCATATTTGCATCAATAATTGCACATTATATCTTCACATTTAGTAGATACCAGTTCTATTTTTACACTCTTTGCCTTTGTTGGTTAGTCCTTTGGGATTTTTTTGGCTGGGAGTAGTTCTAACATTGTACTTGACACTGAGATTATTCCATATTTGGTTTTGGCTTTTTTTTCTTTATGGATGCTTTGGTCATGGTGACAATTTACTTCAATGCTATGTCTCTTTTAAATTGAAGTTTAATGCAAAACTGACTGCACATAAAATATCCTTGCAATGGTCTCGAAATAGCCATACACCCTTTGCTATTCTCATTTTCTCTATGAATCAATAACCATTCATATCATGAATTTGTTCCAACATTTGATCTTGTGCTTTGCAATGCTTAAAATCAATGTGAGTGTTTTAACTATGTATCTGGCTTTCTATTTTCGTATTTCGTCACATTGTTTTTCTTGTAATTATAGTAGGGCTCTTTCAATATATTGCAAGCAAACCATCCAAGGGCACTTTTTTTTAAAGATATTACCGGGTTTGAACCACCTTCAACCTTTCCATTTCAATATCTTTTTAAAATTCAAATTTCTGCCTACCAACCAGCAACTTTCCTCCTGCTGAAATTGGATGACATATGCTTATGTGTCCTTGTATTTCTTTGTGAACTCTGCCATCAATGTTGGGTAATGCATTAAGATACTCATGCCTTTAATGCCATTTATGACTATATTTTAAGTCTTCGCCATGAAAAATTCTATCGTTTTCTTACTTCTGCTATATACAAAATAATATATTTGCTCCTTGCTATCTGCATGAGCAGTTATATAATGTTTGATGGAACTGTTTGGTCTTGGTACTGAAACATGCACATCTTGCTCATTGCAGCTATGGATCTAAACGATCTCCAATTGGTGACCTGTCTGAAGTATGCCACACATTGGTACATAGACAGTTCATGCTATGCAACATTCCTTTTGACCAAACAATTTTTTAGTTGAACCCGTCAAATACTGTTTGATCATTTCTAATGTAATTATGGTTGTTACAGCCGGAGTATACCTATGTGGATGGAGATGGAACTGTTCCTGCTGAATCAGCAAAGGTGAGTTTAGTTCTTAGCTTCATCTGAAACACTTCAAACTATTAAAACACAATTTTTTTTATCAGTTTAGGTCAATGAATTGCCAAATTTATTTGATTTTTGAAAACCCCCAAAATGATTCATTTTACTAATTACAACATCAAATCTATCATCCTGTCACCGATCCTTTGTGTTTTCATATTCTGATACTTTGCTTAAATTCTTCTTCCCTATCCAGGCTGATGGATTACCTGCAGTAGCCAGAGTTGGAATTAAGGCAAGTCACCGCGGTTTATTACGTGACAAGCAAGTTCTTCAACTCCTAAAACAATGGTTAGGTGTCACTGAAAAATCGACGAAATCAAAATTGACATCGAAAGTGGTTGATGAATTTTTACATCCAGACCACCAATTTGGTTTGCAGCAAAATACGAAAAATATCGATAGCATTCAAGCTATATTAGATGCTCAAGCTAGGTGATGCATGAAGAGTGTGTGCTTCAACTTAATATGGCACCATCGACCGCGCCGTCATGTTGAAAATTATACACCAATTAGGTAGTCTATACAATCATCTTTGTGTAACAAACTATTTAAACTGAGAAGCAGTGCCATATAATAATTTGCCACTCATTGAAGTTTATTCTCATGATTGTTGGTTATACTATGCATATGTCTAATGCTAAAGTTTATCCTTATCAATCCTTTTTGTCTTGTGGCAGATTATTGTCTGGCAGTTTGGTATTGAATTGTTTTTGTTATTTTTGTCTGGCAGATTATTGTCTAAAAAAATATCTAACAACCTGAGCGAGGATCTAGACCGAATTACCTGATGGTTTTCACCTTTTTTTTTTACTTTTGATTTCTAATGTAACTCTTCTTCATTTTTGGTGAATGCAGTCTTTCTTCTTTTACTGTATTGTTGTGTTGTTTTGCCCCATATCAGTCTTGGATTTGTTCTTGTTGTGTTGTATTTTTTTTTTGCTTTAATTTAAGTTGTAATTTATCTACTTTCATTAAAAAAAAAAAAATTTAAGTTGAATGATCTCAAATATTTATTTGGCTTCATATTAATTTTTTAAAATACTCCAATTTGTACATGGTCAGAAAATTATCAAAATTTTAAATAACAAGTGTAATTTTGGGGGAAAAACTTAAACCAATAGTATTAGATTAAAAAATATATTTTTAAAATTTTTTTAGAAAAGGATTTAGATAAAGTGAAGATATGGTGGAGTTTTATATAATTAGGAAAAGTTTATGAAGTTTTATAAATAAAAAAAAAACAAACAAAAATAAAAACAGAAGATTTGAGGGACGTATGTGCAAACGAAATAGAGAACTTTGTAATTTTCTTTTGGAGCCGAAGCAGTGAGGACTCGATCTCAATCCACAACCAGTGCTCATCCTCGATCGCGATCCGCAAAGCAAACGCCGCATCGAAGCTCTACGAAGCTCCAGGTGATTCTTAGTGATGATATGCTTCGTTGAATGAATGTTCGATCCATTATCTTGTTCCTCAATTCTATGATTCATCTGTTCAATTAGGGTTTTTGGTTGTTTTTTTGGTTGATTATTATAGTTTTTTGCAATCTCATGCGTGTTTGTTTTTCTTTGATTATTCTATGATTGATTGTTGTATGTGAACTGCAATCAAGTGATAAGAGATGCCATTTCTGTGTCTCTGTTCATTCATTCTGTTTACTAGTTCTTCCACTGTTTGAAGATCTAAGGATTGTGTTCATTTCCACGAAAAAATTGATAATTTTTAAGTGGATAATGTTGACAAGCACTACTGGAACTTGGGGCATATGAGAAAGAAATCAAGGAGCTACAGTGCTAGATATTTGGTATTAGCTTTGTAAATCCTTTTACTTGGGTTTTATTTTGTTTTTTAGCTTTGAATTTAGATTAGATTGGTTGTTTTGCAATGAACTTGTTATTCTTGTTATTTGTGATTAATATTGTTGTTGATGATATATGATATACAGTTTATGAGTAGAGTAAACTAATTTTTCAATCCTATTGCAAAGTTGCTGTCTCGGTAATTTTTTTAATCTAAAATTATTGCTCATCCCTGTGATTAGATGTATTTATCCTTCTTCATGGTTATTTTTTTGACACTAGTGAGAATTTGGGTAGAGAAATCTGTTGAAAATCGTTATATTCCCCAACAAATTGCAATTGGTGAGAACATTTGCAATATGGTATTCTTCTTAGTTTTGAGGATTTTGTATTTACCTTGTTTAAAAAGGTTTGGGTGGAGCTGTTTTATTATTATTATTATTATTTTTTATGTTCATAAGCATGATTGAAATCAAGGGTTGCTATCTCTTGCTTTTACTTTTTCGCTTTCCTTTTTATAGATTTAGATACTTGCAGTTGTTTTCCTTATAACCAACAAAATGATTCTTTTGTGTTATTATTATTGAAATTTTATCTTTGTTCATTACTTATTGCTCAGGTATACATTGCGAAACAATCAAACCATACAAATGAAGCATATTTTGAAGATTATGGGATTGCTAGTGGCTATTTCAGCCATTTGGATCGGACTTCTAGAAACATCAGTTATTCCACGTAGCTTTACTTGGTTGGTAAGTTTCAGTAATTTTCTTGTTACAATAGTTGTTAGCATTTCTTTATTGTTGTTAAGTTTTTTGTAGCTCAATCTATCCATGCATCTTTTCTTCCACAGCTCCCTGTATACTTGATTGTGTCCTTAGGATGTTATGGTCTTCTGATGGTTGGAGTTGGCCTGATGCTGTTTCCAACATGCCCTCAAGAAGCTGTATTATTGCAAAAGGTTCTCTCGTCCTATATGTCTTCTTCCTTAAGTTCAGATTGAGGTTTTTATTTTAGTTTTTCATATCATACATTTGACACTTGTTCTGTTATGCTAGGTCTAGCTTGTTGAATTTCTTTTAGTAAGTTTCAAAATAATTATGTTGTCAATTTAATGGTCACTCAAACATCCTTTTGCATTTGATGTAGTGGTCTTTGCAAGATGTTTTGTTTCAATATTGTACAATGTACAAATTCTGCAAAATGCTATAACCTGGTGAAATGATGACAAATTTCTAACAATGATTGTGTTGCTTCACACCAACTATAACTACCTCAAATATCATAGATATTGAAAGTATTCTAAAGAGGCATCTTTAGTTGGTGTCTAAAATAAGGACTAAGCTGCACAGATTTAAATGTTAGGGGTCAAATATGAAGCATGAAGTTCTAAATCAATGCTTGTATTACTTTTCTGGAAAATTTTAGAAATACAGACAGTTTGCCAATGTGTTCAAGTTAAAGTATGCTATGGAATTGTGTCTCGCAATATTTCTTTTTGCTGAGTTAATAGTGATAGCCTTTGTCACATGCTGCTTCTTTTCTGAATGATCTAGACTGACCAATGCAGGACATTAGAGAAGCCAGAGAATTCTTAAAGGACAAAGGGGTTGATGTAGGCTCAGATTAAACTCTTCTTCTGGCCATACGCAAAGCATCACCCAGAGACTGCGTAGCATAGTCGACTACCAAATGAGCTTGACCTCACCAAATATGCTGACATACGAGATCATGAAATTGCGGGCTAGTTCGCATTACTTTTAGTTTTTACTGCAGTGTCCCTAAATTTGGTTTTCCCAACCTTTTTTGGAAGAGATTTTCTTTTTTCCGTCTGTTGTGAAACTGTTACATTGTTTAAACCATGTTTCTTTTACACTGGAGAATCAATTTGTACAAAACAAGCAGCCTGATCGTATTTGTTTGAGCTAATAGTGAAATCCTGTGTGGTCGGCGATTGATGCTGGAAACTGTTGCGCAGTGCATTATTAGATTTGCAGGAAAGACAAGACAAGCAGGATTTTTTTGCTGAATCATTGCAAGCCTGAGCTTTTGTACTTGTACAAGATGTCAAAATATGGTCTGTATCTGTTCTGATGTTAAACCTTTGCATGATTTTTCATAGTACTAACATTATTCGAACTTTCTCCTTCTTTCACGCAGCATGTTCTCCAGGCTCCCTCTAGACATGAAATCAAATACAAGTGCTTCGAGGTCACGGGCTTTGTAAACCACACTCCAGCTACATGTTATGCTTTCAATGGGATTTCAATGCCGGCAAAGATAATTCCTGGTAAGGTCTCTCTGCAAGTTTCAAAGAGGGAGTGACACATGATTGATCCCAATGGCATTCTCATCTCTGGGAACAAATCCATACACCAATGCCAAATGGTCTGAAGTCACTTGCACCAATACTAAGAGTAACAGAATCATCTCTCTATGAAATTTAATGAGTTCCATGCTAGGAGATATCCCTATTAGTCTTTCAACTACTGCTGTAACTTGCTGCTCATATCACCATATAGTATCTGAGTTCTCATTAGGATCCTTCACGAGTGGCGAGAGTTTGAATCACAGGTAAAAATATATTTCTGGGAGTGTGAGCAATAATTATGTGCTGGTGATCCCATCGTTTACATGTGTACAGGTCCCGTCAAAATTTATGCACATCTTTGTTTTTCTTAGTGGCTTAGCGGTTCATCTTGGTGAAAAAACTTGTTGCCCATATCCCTTTGAACTTTGCTCATTATCAAAGTTTCAGACATTTGGTATTATGAGCAACAATAACTTTACAACCATGACCAACTTATCCAATAACAAGCTCAAAGGATCCTTATACCTATACATGGGCAAAGACAAGCATGAAGTGGTGCCATGCATGATGCATGATGTTTGCTCACTGTCCTTAAAGCTTTTAAAATATGAAAATTTTCAACGGTATATATATGATGAAGAATTGATGGAAATATATATAAAAAAAAATGTATGATTATAATTCTTAGGACACTTGTCAAAGTAAAACATCAGCATAAAAATTTAATTCTATTGCTTTGTTTTTGTAAATCACTACGCATTAACACATTTTGTTAAAATTGGAATTTTTAGTTTTATTTTTTCTCTCGTCATTTATAAAAATTAAATAGTTATTAATAATTGAAAATGGAAATTATAAAATAATCTCAAATGGATGGAAATACAAAAACCTTTATAATTAATAATTAATTCCACGTCATCAGCAGGATGGGACCCACTAGTCCATTACCGCTTGGTTTGATTCGGATCGGGTTGGTAGGTAATGAATGATCCGAAACCCGATAAGACCGGTTGTTATATCCTCACTGAGCTCTGAAGCTCGACCCATTTCTTCAGCGGGCCACGAACCCTCGCGTTCATCTTTGGTATGTCCTCCTTCTTTTCCTCTTTTTCTCCTGTTTTTTCGACTAATTTCTTGGTTTTCGTTGGAATTCTTTAGACTTTGGTGATGACCTGAATTAATGCTAGATTTGAACCGATCCTTGGTTCCATGTTGTTCTTCTTGTCTTTGATCAAAAAAGATATTGGATTTCGTTGTTGATTTGCCCATGAATCGTGTTTAAAATGTTAGGGTTCTTTTTCTTAAGATTGTTTGTTTTTGGAGATGTGATGGGTTTTTGGTTGGAGTGTGCCGTGGTTTTTCAGCGGATGATGAGAAGTTGAGTTCAGGTGAGTCTATTTATCGATCAAAGGCATGTTCTTGATCCAAAGAACATTTGAATTTTGAAAATAACCAGGAAAAAGTTTTTGTGAGTATGTGTTTGTGTGTGTTTGGAAGAAGGTGCCTTTGGATGAGGAATAGAAGCTAACCCTAAATAGTTTGCCTGGAATTCCACTCTTGCTTTGTTGTAGTTTTGTTGCCAATAAGTAATGGTAGCTGTCTCAATGTGTGTGTGTGTGCATGCATGTGAAGGAGCAGCCAAATTTTCTTGTTAGGTGTGTTCATGTACACGTGTTTTGTTTTATGAGTTCTTCCAGGTCTAAGACCAGCCTCCATCATTTACTTGTTCTTGCTGAATGACCTTTTTTTGGAGCAATTTAAGGTTCAATTGTCTGCTGTATTTTTTATTGAATCTATGGATTTTTAAGCATCTTGCTTGTTAAGCTGTTGATTATGGGATTTTGGAGTTCTTATTTAGACTCTTATTTTTTTTCTCCCCCTTTCTTGTGTCAATGCAACTCATCTATTCCAAGTTATTATCATTTTATAAATACCTTCATTTATGGGCGTTGCTACTTTGCTTTGAAATTTTTTCTTCAGAAAAGTTTTCTTGGTTTTATCAGTATTTTTTGGAATAAGATGCTTAATGGAATGGATTTGAATCACACAGTGACTTCTCTTGGACTGAAATGAGAATTTGTGAAATTTCTGCAGTATACTTATCGATGAATTGGCAGATTATAAGTTACGGTGCTTTCTCATGAAAATATTGTTGTGTTATGTTACATTTCCTCGCAAGTTTGCTTGTCAGATACCATCTATTTAACTATCAGCTGTTATTCTACAAGAAATTTTTCAGACTTTCCATGTGAGCATTTAACCTAACTTAAACTTCATGGAAATAAAATGCCAAGGATCATGAGGTTCAATGCAATATAGAATTCATCTATTGGATTACATCTATTGAAATAACATTGCTACTTGCATATATATAGAAAAAGGAGATTTTCTATAGAAATTTTAGAAAAAAATCATGCCATGTAATTATATTCATAAAAAATTTTCATCTGGTTAAAATTTTTTATCACATTGATAAAAAAAAAAATAATAAGATCTGAAAATACTGGGATAGTGTTCTTCTTCGAACTCAGTCTCATGGATTAGAGGTCCGGCAATTCATGGGGCAACTTCTGACAAATTGAAGGAAGAAAGAACAAGAGATGACATTTCCTGTGTTTCTCCCTGGCTTTCGGTAAAGGTGTGGTCATCTTAATCGATGTGTTTTTTTTATAGGACCAAGGATTAGGTTTTTGCTCACCTTGGTAATTCTACACAGAGCCAAAGTGAAGATTCGCTATGTTCCTTTCCATGTTAGGTTATCTCTTAGGTCATAATCAGGCTAATCAACTTGATTGATTAATTCAAAATGTATAACCAAAATAATTTGACCATGACATAGCTAATTGATTTGCTGTCATTCACTTTCGATATTGGTTTACAGTGCAGATCAATTTCTTCATTTGCCGTATCCCTAAAACATGACTAAGGCAATATACACAAATTAATTATTTGTTTGGCCAACAGTGTTAGATTTCTCAGATTGACCTTCAGCAACCTCATCAGAACTTTCTTTAGAATTCATTTGTGATATAATAAAACCAACACTAGGCTTTTCAACTAAGTACAAACAAATCTTAAAAATTTTCTATTGAATGAAATTATTAGTTAGTTGCAAAAACAAATTCCAATAGCCAATATATTATCCATGACCATGATAACTGAGTAATAGGTTTGTTCCAATAGGAAACATTTCAATGTTGAGGAGAAATTTCATCCGAATTTCTGATAGGTTCTTGAATGAAAAAGAAAAGGCGAAAGCCCTCTTATCTTTACAAGTCTTTGCGGTGCCATTTCAAACAGATAAAAACTCTGTTTAAGTCTGTTTATTGCTGATGTTTCGAAGGTATTTTTGTGCATCACAGCGACATGGTGACAGGACTGTATTTTGGAATTTTACAACCTAAAGTCATCTAGTTATTCGTGAAAAATAGATAAACATTTATCTTGGATGCTTTCGCGTAAGTCAGAGCATTAACCCTTCAGTTCCAAAAAGGTCTGTAGATGTCATTAATGGACAACTTCCCAGCTTTGTAACTTATGCCCTGTTGCCTAGGATGAGGTTAGACATAGCCTCATAGACCTTTCAATTGCCTAAGAAATCTATTACTCCTTAATTCACTCTTAAATCATCTAACAAGTTGGTTTCAATCAGTTTAGTAATGAGATGCACATGGGAGACTAACAATAGAGCAATCTTGTGAAGTTGTGGGGTTTGAAATGAAAATTCTAATGATGAACATTTGACTACGAGTAGGAATGCGCTTGTATTTAATTTTGTATTACTTTGTTGGGCACAATGTAATAAGGTGTGCACATGACATCATGTTAGTTAGTTAACATGCAACCATAATTATTGGGCTCATATTTAGAATATATGTTAATCTTAATCTAAATTCTAGCTGAAAGTAATGCATCTTGTTCTTTTTATTAGTGATTCCTGTGTAAAGCATTTGTCAATCCTTAAAGAAAAATGCCTATCATATTTGCTGGTATATATTACTACCCTTTATACCCTTACTTGATCATTTAACGATTTTTCCATTGTTGAATCCCAATTGGAGCCAATTTATTAGCTTGTTTTTCATAATTAAGTTGAATCTGCTGATATAATCTTGAAAACTGTGTGACCATTCTCTAATATTTCTTCTTTTTTTTTTCCAGTTAGATGATGCAGGTAATAACCATTTGAGGTAAATTTGTGGATTGTTATATAAATTGCTGGACAATTATAGGTTTTGCCTTTGAGAGTGGGACAAGGATGAGCTGCATTCAAGCTAGCTTGTGTTGGCCCAATGTGAGGGTTGAAAGAAGGATCCCTCCCCCATCTCATTATGCTTCATTACATGGTGCTTTTTCTTGTGGTTCTTCAACTCTAAATTTCCAACACCACAAACCATTAAGAGTGCTCCACAGTGTTCCCCTGTATCGTAGAGGTTCTCCAGTATGTGTTTTTGGTGGGAAAGGAGACACAGAAGGTGATAAGGAGGTATCACTATCTAGTTTCTCCGTCTTGCTTCTCACGTGGGTGTTCTTTTTTATCTGTTCCATCTATATGCTTATTATTTGGAACACTGTGATTTCTGTTTGATATTTCCGCATACCTGTTTGTTATTATAGATTTTTCCTTCCATTTAATTGTTATGGTCAATTTGGCACATGTTAACTCAGGAAGATGCTTGTAGATGCAAAGGGTATTTGGCACATGTAAACTCAGGAATATGCTTGTAGATGCAAAGGGTATTTGGCACATGTAAACTCAGAAATATGCTTGTAGATAGAAAGGGTTGTCATTTATCTACGGTCGGTCTGGTCAAGAGTTAGCCTGCTGCGCAGGAATGATTCACCTTTTCTTTGTTTGAGATTATCCAATGGTTCATTTCAGGCTTTCTCTTGGGATTCACTCAAGAAAGCAATGGAAGGTTTCAACAAGGAGCCATCCGTGCAGGATTTACTGAGGGAGCAAATGCAAAAACAAGAATTTGGAGGAGGTGGTGATGGCGGGGATATTCCCCGAGGGGATGGTGATGGTGATGGTGATGGTGATGGTGATTCAGAAGATGAAGGTTTTGCTGGAATTTGGGATGAAGTAGTGCAAGTATTTTTAGCAACCATGGCTTTCATATTTGTGGTAAGTAGTGAGTACACTACATTTCTTCAATTTGAATGAATACATTGCTTTTACTTACAAAATCATTTCAATGTGGCACTTGTGCTCTTGACTACTTGCTAAGTATATTTCCTTCTTCTTCAAATTATTTTTATTCTATTTTATATTATTTTGATTTTCAACAAACACCACCTTAAAAAATGCTAGTTACCGAGAGTAGGTCCCCGCCTCCAATTTTTCAAAAAATGTGCATTCACAAAACGTTAATGTTGACCAGCCACAAATGTAGTCACCATCTCTTGCTCAGCCCAGACTTTATCATTTGAACCAAGCTAAGTTCTGATGGGCCATATATACACTTTGATATATTGGGATTTAGGATGCCATTTGGTTAATTAATGCATGTGAAATTTATTCAATGCAAACTTAGTCTGTCTTCGCGCCATAGTACTAACTTATCTGATGAAAGAACTCTCCAGATCTTCTTCTTATTATTGTATTTCTCCTATAACTCATCTGCAGGTTTAGAACTTTTAATTGAAAGAAAAATCATTCTACATTGTTAATGTTTTGGTGTGGCTGCAGTATATATACATGATCAGAGGTGCAGAGTTGATTAGGCTGGGGAGAGATTACATCAAATATGTGTTAGGTGGGAAGGCCAGTTACCGGTTGGAGCGGGCGATGAGACAATGGCAGAAGTTATACAAAAGCATGGTGAGGACGGAGGTGGTGACGGAGGACTGGTTGGAGCGCGCCATTGTCACGACGCCAACCTGGTATTACAAGCCTGAGGAGCTGTATCGCAGGATGTCCTCTGAAGATTAACATATATTAAGGTAGTGTTTTAAGGTGAGACTAGCTTTGTTAATTTTTCCTGCTTATTACCTTGCATAAATGAATGTGCTGTGCCAGGATTTTCGTCTTATGATCCGTGCTCTTTCTGATAACAGGTTGTTTATGCTCTGCTTCAGTGAGAAGGGTTATTTGAGTTAGGGTTTTTCAGTGGTTCATTATTTTGGTTGAAAATAATTAGCTTGGTTGATGCTTGGGACACATGCTCTAGCCCTGCAACATCTAAAACATCTGAAATTGTTTGGTTTTATGGAGGTTCCTGACTTGGGGTGTGTTTTTTTTAAAAATAAAAAATCTAAAATATTATTTTACAATCAATTTTACAAAAAATTTTAAAATAAATTCTATATAAAGTTTGCACTACACATTCTCTTAAGATTCTGTATATAAATTCTAAATTTCTGTATTGTGTAATTATACAATATAAAAACAATATTTCTCAACTAATATACATATGCAACTGTCATTCTATTTTGTAAAGATCATTTAAATATTTTATCATTAATAGTACACAAATTAATAGATTACAACATTTTTTAAAAGAATTTTTTTAGTTAACACACAAAAGCATAAATGTGCAATTTTCTTTTTACAAAATTGATACACACGTGTATATATATATATACACGTTTCTAATTAAGAAACCAACTCATGAAATGAAACATCTGGAACTAAAAAATTATAAGCTGCTTGTTAATCATAACAAACAATGCTTTCCAAAAAATTATATAGACAAATTTAATTCTTGTGGATATTATTAGTTAGCAATTACCCATTTTCACATTTGCAAGCAGGCTCTCTTTGGATAGCAAATATGTTCTTTTTTAAAAAGAGAAAAAAGCATTTCTTTCATAAAAAATAAATAATTTAACAGGTTTTCAGAACAAGCAAACCTGGTGAGATAAAGAACATGTGTTTTAAAGCATCAATGCCTACACGATTCTTTTACAGCAAAAACTATCAATTTATAGGTACAATTTTAGAACGGAGATTCTTTGCATAAAATGAACCGTTAATGGATGTCAGCTCAATCAGAAAGAAATTATGCGGAAGCTTTGCAGGTCACTAATTTAGTTTTCTTTGGTTGAAAACCACCTGCATAAGTAGTCCAACAAAATTATGTAAATCTTATATTGGTTCTTCAAGAGAAAACCTCAAAAGGGTCTTATAAAATAAAAATTCTTGGATAAAATTCTTATATATTTCTTTAAAAGCACAAAAACTTCAATGAAAAGATTTTGCAGGCAACAAGACAGAAGCTTGAAGAAATTAAAAAAAAAACAGCACGAATGCCAACCAAGCTTGGGACTTGAGCAATTCTAAAATAATTGAAAGCAAATTTCCCTCTTTCATGCCTTAATAATTACTAATAATATTTAACCTCCTGCTCCAGATGCGCAAGACCTTCCATCTATCCTTGTGTTCCAGATGTGCAAGACCTCCCAACTACACAGTACCTCCATCTCACAAGAACTCTACCTGCTTTAAGCGATCAGAAAAGCAATTCAAAAAGATAAAACATCGGCAGCAAGAACACAATGGTGAATGTGTAATGACGAAGAACAAGTGCAATGGCTGGGAATTACTATAAGAAGGCAGCTGGAATTAAAATGTTTATATAGAAACAAAATTTCTCTCCTTGTTTTCTCCTTGGCATAACAGATACTAGTGCTTACTGTGCTGGTTTTGGAGCTGCATCTGACTTCTTTGGTTTCTTCACTTCTCCCTCTTTCTTGTCACCATCAGCAGCTTTCTTCTTGTCCTTCCTTTCTCTCTTCTTCAATGCCTTCATATGAGCTTTAAGCACCAAAGCATATGAAGACTGGAATCGTTGCTGATCCTTTGGGGTGATCTAATGCACAAAGTATCAAGGAGGAAGACTCGGTTTAGTAATGATATAGTACATACCCCGGGGCAATAATAAATTCAACCAGAAACATTGTGCAATGTTCATTATTTCATTGTTAAAGAACAAAACAAAAACAAAAAAAAAAAGATTTTCACATGGTCGGTGACTTATTATAATAAGGATTTTCACATGTGAGTTGGATAAAGAAATATCATAGAAGCATCATTTGACTAGCTTATGTCAATAAGGACTCCTGCCAAGTATCTCATTGAGAATGTGATACACAAAAGAAGAGCAAGACCTTCCCTACAAATAAATGGCAACATAGCAACACTTTATTGAGGTATAACAAATAAACACCATGACAGGACTGATGATGTATCAAAATCAAAGTGTATGATGATAAGATAATCAATGAAATCTTATACTTGAGGCAACTTTTGAATGATGAGACTCGAGCAGTGTTTGCTCATGCTTTCTAACTAGGGAACTCTCATTTTTCAATGTAGGTTTGCCGGCTTCAAGTGTCACCCTATATATATATATATATGTATGTATGTATGTATGTATATATATAAATAATTGAGCTTAATCTTGCTCCACCATTTCTCACTTTCTCTGCTTCTACGCTCCGCCTTTTGTCCAGATGTCTAACAACAACTCACATTTCTCATGGATTTTGGACAGGTCTTCCTCCCTCCTATGGATACCTTCCTACTATGGATATTCAGTTCAGTGCCCACATGATTGACCTACTTGCTCCTCATCACATGTGCCTTCTACCTCTACTTTTTGCATTTCAAAGATTTGTATCTTCTCGAAGGAAGCTCGCCCAACTAGGACACCTTATGATGCTTTGCCGCCTTATTCTAGTGTTTTCAATCGATATTGACACACTACAGGCCACACCATAGAGGATTGTCAAGTGCAACCCCCAAGCAAATCCTATCACCTTGGAGTCGAGTTCATTTATTATTGAATGATGCCACTTCCAGTGGATCTTCAGATATCATCTTGAAGCTCCAGCATATGCGACACTTAAGATGTTGTCTATTGAATCTTTTGCTCCTTCAAAACCATCATCAATAAATGCTACAATACCTCCCTCTGGTATATATCAGTCTCTTGGGATATTGGATTCCAGGACTACTGATCATATGACCCCGCTATTTCTTTATTATTAGATTAGATCCCTATGCCCACTAGTTCTTAGATTCATAGTATTGATGGTTCTCCTCTTTCTATCACCCAGTATGGTTCTGTAACTAGTACATCTGATCCTACCGGTCATTTTACTATTCATGTTGTTTATCATATACTTTCATCGCTTACTGACCAGGCTTGGCTTGTCTTTTTACCCCTGCTGCCTGTCATGCGACAAGCTCCAGACAAATTCTAGCAGCAGGATCGCGAGACCCCGGGTGGCAGGTTGCTGGTCTCCTCAGCTGACGACTCCTTAATGCTTCCTTTTCTTTTGTCTCCTCAACCTCTAAGTTGTGCTACTTCTATGCCTACTTCAAATCTATGGCATCACCATCCTGACCATCCAGATATTCCTCATTTATCTGCTATGTTTCAATCTGGTGTTCTTGATAAAGACTTTTTCTCCAAGCCAACTACTTGTATTCCATGTCAACTTGCTAAACAAATAACTAAATCTATATTCATAGTGCATTGTTGTTGTTGTTGCTGTTGTTGCGTTGTTGTTGTGCAGATCTTTTGATTTGATCTCAATCAGATATTTGGGTCCCTGTTCCAATCTTTCTTCTCGTAGCTGGCTTTTAATATCCTCTCTTTGTTGATAGAGTCTCATTATGCATACGTTTATCTTATCCATTCTCGCTCCTGGGCTGAATAACTTGCTTACGAGAATCTGTTGCTGATAGTACTGGCACTGATTTCAAGCTTTATATTAAGATTTTCATGCTAGGATGGTGACTCCACGAGTAATCAAGTCCTCCGCGACTTGCGTCGCCGCTGCATCGAGAATCTTACTTCAACAATCATGTCCTCAAACACCCCAACAAAATGGTGTCACTGAACATAAACACAGGCATCTCCTTGAAATTGCTTGTGCAATTCTTGTTACCACTTAAATGCCCATTTCTTTTGACTGAAGCAATTCTCAGTCCTACATATCTCATCAATAGGACACCTTCTATTCCTTCGCTCGTCCTCTCGCCATGTTGGCGCCTAGTCTATATATTTATCCTTCTGCATATGATCGAGCACATAAGTTTTTGTTCTTTCTTCCTTCACGCAACATAAAACTATCTGCTGCAGTAATGTTCATTTGTGCCTTTCTTGGCGCCTGAAAGCTACAAGTTACTACTCATCATCTTGATCAACAAACCCAATGATCGCTGGATCGCCCGTCAGCGTCAAATTTCATGGGACTATTTCTTATTAGCACTCTCTCTAGTTTGAAAGTTTATCCTAATACTGTTCTTCTTTCTTTGACATATACACATTTTCCCCTACTAGGCCATTACTGTCGAATCTGGTGGACCCATTTTCTGCTACACTGTCTAGTTCTACTAATGATATCACTACTCCATCTTCCTTTTGGACACTTCTACTAATACAAATCCCACCCACCCAACACCATCATGTCCCTTGGATGTTAGGCTTGCTTCTCCTCATCTAAATCCCCCTAGCTCAAAACATGCTCCTGGACAGTATGGTTAGCTTTTTACTCAAAGGTATTCTCCTTAATTTGATTCTTTTCTTACTATCCTTCATGCCCATAATGAATCCCTCATAAACTGGTATCAGCAATGGAAGATTGCTGAGGACTTCAGTGTCTTGAACAAATGCATACATGCGGTTTAGTGTCTCATCCGTCGGGCCACACTCCCATCAATTGATCAAGACTCCTTGTGATGGATCTATTGAGCATTTTAAGGGTTGTCTTCTTGGACGTGTTTCACTTAAGAATATAGTATTAACTCGATAAGACTTTTGCTCTTGTCACCAAGATGACATTTGTTAGGACTTTTTGTTGTTGCAGCAACTCAAGGTTAGCCCTTATATTAGAGGATATTAAGAATGCATTTTTGCATGGTGATCTTACTGAAGTAGATTTCATGTCATGTCCTCTTGGCTATACTCATGCACCTAGTTCGGTTTGTCACTTATATTGAGCAATCTATGAACTTAAATAAACTCCTAAAGCCTGGTTTGAGCAATTTTGGGCCACTATTATTCAGGCTAGTTTTACCAAGAACTTTCATGATTACACTCTATTTACACATTGCACATCTCAATGCATCACTATTGTTCTATAATGTGTTGATGATATGCCTATTACCAACAAGGATTGTATCAGTATTCAATAGTTGAAAGATTATCTTCAGCATCAATTTGAGAAGAAGGATCTGGGTTCACTTCAATACTTTTCTCAGCCTTGAGGTGGCTTCTTCATAGAGTGGATTTCTGTTATCAGAGCAAAAGTATATTTTTTATTTGCTTAGTGAAGCTTGTTTGTCTTATATCTGCATCGCTGATATAGCTATTGAGCTTCTTCAGAAGCTTGCTCTTGATGATAGCACACTTCTCCTTGCTATCAACAGTTAGTGGGTACTCTTATTTATTTGACAACTTATAGAACGGATATTGCTCATGCGGTGCATATGTTGTTAGTCAGTTTGTTGATCCTCCCTGGTTTGTCCATTAAGTAGCAGTGTTGATTCTTCTCTGAGTGGGACTATCACTCAGTCTTATCTTTTTTTCCGACCTCTTCTTTGGATCTTCATGCATATTTTAATGCCAATTGAGCTGGTGATTTTACTACTAAACATTCTACCACAAGCTTTTGCATCTTTCAGGGTCCTTCTCTTATGGCTTGAGAGAGCAAGAAGCAGCACACGGGTGCTCAATCTAGTACTGAGGCTGAGCAGTGTGCTATGGCTAATAATACCACTACGATTGTTTGGCTTCATCAGCTTTTATCTAACATGGATGTGTGCATTCCTACACATAATCCTTTTTATCATGATAGCCTAAGTGCAATTAAAATTGCTGATAATCACCCTTGTTACGAATGGATGAAGCACATTAAGATTGATTCTCACTTTATTCAGCAATCTCATCCACATACACTTATTCTTCTACGTTCTATCTTTCGAGATTGCCAATCTTCTCACCAAGTCCCACGCTAGAGCTCACTTTCATTATCTTGTCAACAAACTCTCACAGGATGTTCACTCAAGGGGAAGTGGTTTGAAGTGAAAAAGTGGGAAGAAGAGACACTTCCCAAAAGTGGTTAGAAGTTAATATCACTTCTGGTAGTTCTAGTGTTCATTTTGCAAAAGTAGGGGAAAATGAGCTTACAAAACATATCACCTCCTGCTTTAGTGAAAAATCTTAAGGTAGGTCTAGTTCAAAATAATAATTAAAAAAAAAAGTGCTAAAGTGATTCACTTCCCCGATTTAAAAGGCAAATGGACATATGAAGTGAGGGAAGTCAATCCACTTCAGTGACCCCCTCAGCGGTTGACTCCCCATGAGTTACCCGGTATCTGATTGTCCTAGCTCTACGATGTTTAAATATTT
>NW_024086471.1:0-12562 GCF_009730915.1 Dioscorea cayenensis subsp. rotundata
AAAATAGTTGTAGAGGCGGTTTTTCAAGATCTATAGAGGCGTTAAAACCGCCTCTATAACTTTAGCGGTGAATTTTTCACCCGCTTTTCTAAATCGGGTTTTCGTATTAAGCCGGCTCAGAGTTTAGAACCGTTTGATACAACCGCTGGGGTAAATTAATAGGTAAGAAGCGCGTAGAGGCTGTTGTCAACCTCTCAAAGATATTTTACCTAGACCTAATTTATATAGTTTTAGAAACGGTTATAACCGCTCTACAATTAAAAATTTTTAAAACTCTAGCTGATAGTTTTAGAGGCGGTTATAACCGCCTCTACGATTAATAAAGTTTTACCAACACTCATACTTTTAGAGGCGGTTATAACCGCCTCTACAATTAAAATTTTAAATTTCTAATTAGTGTTTTAGAGACAGTTATAACCCCCTCAAAAGCATACCTAATAATTAGTTTTTAATTGAATAAATATTATTTAATCAATTAAAAACCTGCTTTTAACCAATTTAAAACTCACATTTTAGTTTTATTTTACAAAATAAAATAGTAAAATACACATAAATTCGGGTTTTTTTGACAAAATAAACTACCAATTCAAACAACAGGCTTAAAAAGGAAAATAAAATACGAACTCTGAATTCTTTTATAAATAAGCTATATTAAGCCATTGCCCAAGGGTTTGGAATCTCTTGATTAGAAACCTAAAACATGTTATAGATTCTGGTTTACATAAAAAAACTACTTAGTTTGGCACAATAACTAATCTTTAAGAGAGAATTGCTAAGAAGACAGCCAATTGATTCATCAGTTCTCAGGCTCCATTACTCCAGTCTATTTCTTCTCAAAGTTGCTATCAAGCTCATTCTTCAACTGCAATAAGAAGTCATCATTCACATCATCATCATCCCAATCATCCTACTCTACAAAATTTATGCAAAATGATGCTTACTTATTCCAGGCAACAAATTCAGAATAGCTACTTGTTTCTGATCATTGCTTCATCATGAAAGCCAGTAACAAGAAGTTAAATGGTTGCCAATAAATAATGTTCAATTGACAGGCTTTGGAAGCTAAGAACATTAGGAATTCAAAGTCATCTTCTTAACAAGCATGGGTAAAATAATTGTGAGCAAACATCAATACAAGATAAAATTTGGACTGCCATAGAAATTAGGGAATCAATAAGAACAACATACGACCACAAATCAATCAGTTCAAAGATTACATTCCGACTGCAATAACAATACCAAATCAAAAAACCAAGTTGACAAGATAAAGAAAAAGCAAAAAACAAGAACACATATCAACAAGTTCAAAGATAATATTTCCACTGGAATGGGAACTTAACATTGAAGAATTAACAATTTATCAAAGCACAAAAGATTACATTTTCACTACCATTAACAATACCAAATCAGAAAACCATGTTGGCAAACAAAGAGAGTTAAAATCAAGAACACATTTCAACAAGTTCAAAGATAATATTTTGGCTGCAATAGAAACTTGACAATGAAGACCAACAACAAATAAGAGCACAAAGATCACATTTTGGCCGTAATATGAATACCAAATACAATAATCAACCAACAAACAAGCAGAGAAACTTGAGAACAAAAAACAACTAGTAATCTATTTTGATAATCAAGCATATCATAATTAGTTCAAAATGAGCATTATCATTCTCATATTGAACAATGTGGGGTATTGATAGCAGCAACAATGTGGGGTTTATTTGTTTAGCAACAATATCATTCTCTAATTCATGTTTGTAGAGTACCTCTGGAGGAGGTGACTGCAGAAAAACAGGGGCTTTTGATCATGAGTGTGACTGCAACAGTGGATACGCAACTTGTTTAACATTTCTAGCTTTTCCTGTTTAAATATGCATGCCATTAAATAGAAGCTGATGAGTCAATCAATTACCCCTTGAATCAAATAATGTGATGTGTTGGCTAATAAATGAAAACCTGAAAAAGCTTTGCCAACCTTTCTCAGATCACATGCCTGCCAATTTATGGAAGAAAATAACAGAAGAGACTTACCACGCTCGCTTACTTGCAACAAATACTCAAACCTGTCCATTTGCGATAATGTACTCTACAATCATCTTAAGTTCCATGCTCTGCATAATGGGAAAGTTTATTGTAATCAAATTAATTAAAAGCAAGTTTCAAAGCACACGGTAGCATCTAGTCAACTCATCATAATCACTATTTCTGCTAGCATTTAGAAACAAGAATACATTTCTATTTACCAGTTGCAGAGGAATAAAGAATAAAAAGCACATTCATTTTCTATCTTTTAAAAGTGGCTTCAGTTTACCAAATCAGCATCATCAATCAAGGATCTGCATCTTTGTACACTGAAGTCAGTTTAATGAAACGCCAATAATCAATGTATTCAGTTCAACTTACCCACACATAAATCATATTTGCTATGCTTATTAATGTAGTTTTGCAGTTCTAGTATCCTTTGTAGGTGCCCATGCACGACTCTTGACTCATCACCACCTGCAGAAGAAGCCAGACGTCTGCAGTTTCATTTCAAAGTAATTGTTCTTATTCCATGACACACTGGTGGAAGAAGACAAGAAATGAAAGCATCATCATTTGTTGAAGCAGATCATATGAACAAATTCATCTACATTACCAAAGGATCTACATTGAGAAAAACTGCAAGCAGAACTACAGCTGCCAGACAAAAGTACGTTTATAAATTCAGCTGTGGTTCAATCCGATATCAATTTCTCAATGTTAGTTAGTTACCATTTCTTCCAGCAGCTCTGCCCTGGCTAATTTGTCCGGAAGGCAGGAGATTGAGATGTTATTGAACAAGGCTCATGACTTGAGCAAGGAGATTGATTTCCATATCAGGTAATAGCTGCAAAAATACAAGAGAAGGAATTAGTGGAAGGTATCATTCAGATTATATACAACAAGGCTCATTTGGTTCTTGGAATGTGGTGGCGTAACATGGATACACATTCTTGGGAATGTGAAATACAGGGATCACTATGATCGATGTGTTACAGTAACTTGTTTGAATTATCTAAATACCCTTGTATACAATTTTTCAATGATAATAAAACACATAAAATTGGTAACTTTCATGGGTAAAAGATAAATGCATTTGAGTAGTTTGATCATTTTAGGAAGGCAAGGGAATTTTGTCATTTTAGTGAAATATCTAAGGTTGGAATATAATGGTAAAGAATATTTGAACTAGTGGAATGAATTCTAAAATGATGAATTATAATGGTAACTTTATTTTCTGTTGCATTTTCCTGTAAGTGGACTCGGAAGGTTTCTCATTCTCATGGTTCATGGGAATGTGAGCCATGTGGGAATCAAATTTGCATGGGAATTTGATAAAAAAGAAGACAAATAGAAGACAAAGAATTTATTTGCTAAATTTTGAATAAAATGGGAATTGAATTTGTTTTTGCAGACATAGATGGACAGGTAGGTTTGAAACACACCTCTGGGACAAAGGTTCTTGGAATGCAACACAAAAGAAGGGAAAACAAGGTACTAATTAATTACACTTTATTGTATATATATAATCAAATTCACTGATTTTTTTTATTTTTTATTTTTAAGTTTATCTTGGTGCTTATGATGAAGAAGAATCAACAGCAAGAGCTTATGATCTTGCTGCACTAAAGTACTGGGCACCTACAACCTTCGCAAACTTCCCAGCAAGTTTCTATTTTTTTTTTTAAATTGGTTTTTAATATCTTGAAAATGAAATATAAATATTCACAATATAATCTCAATTATCTAATTATGAGAAAGAGTTGGAAATAATGCAAAGTGTGACTAGAGAGGAGTACTTAGCCCCATTAAGAAGGTATTAGATTCTAGTCCCTAATGAACTCTATATACTTCCTTAAAAATTTTTCATTAAAAGAATGAAACCATTTTTATTGAAGAAATTAATTGCTTTGTTAGCAGGAAGAGCAGTGGCTTCTCAAGAGGTGTCTCAAAATACAGGGGTGTTGCAAGGTATGCCCATACATATCCACTAAATTTTATTTAAGATCAATGATTTAGATGAATCACATTAGCACTAAACTTTTTCATAAAATATGAAATAATGCAGGCATCATCACAATGGAAGATGGGAAACAATGATTGGTAGAGTGTTTGGCAACAAAAGTACCTCTATCTTGCCACTTACAGTAAGTTCAGCAACTAAACTGAATTCTCAATTTAAGAAGTCAAATTTCATAATAAAATCAACTGAATTAATCACATGATATAGTGACATTAATTTCAACCAAATTAAACACACTTGACACATGTTTATCAAAATGATTAGTGACAAAATGAATAAAAACAGGCACACAAGAAGAATCAGCGTATGCATATGATATAGCAATCATAGAATACAGAGGGATCACATACATAACCCTAAAGACTACGGCATGCTTATTCTAATCCTTGAACTGCGTGTTTTTAAGATACATCTACAACTTCAATTATATCCAACCCAAACAAAATGAGAAATTGCAAACTAAAATATGATTCAGAGAACACACTAAAAGGGAAAACAAAACAAATAAATGCAAATAATATAGCAACAAACAGAAGTTTTCTTTCTGAATGAAGAATAGAATTTCACAGAGATATAGAATAATATAGCCTAATTTTCAAATAAACATTTTCGATCATTTTGGGTTTATCCCCTTTCTAAATTTGTCATCAAGTTTTGGGATTATACCCTTTCTAAATTTATCATCAAGTTTTCAATCATTTCACAGAGAAACAGATATTTATAAACAAGAACAATATTGGCATTTAATCGGGTAATTATCTTGGTTGAGCACTAATCTTTGGTCATATTTCAATTTGAGCACCAACATTCAAAACGTATCAAAGTGAGCATTAACATTTAATTTGGTTACATTGGTGAGACTATTAGGGTTTTCCAGCAAGAATTCAGTGACATGGACGTTGGACTCCACATCATCTTCACCCTCGGAGGCTGCCACATCAGTAATTTCTCCATATTTATACTTCTCCTCCATATCAGCTGCCACATCAGCCTCTTCATCCTCTGTTCTGATCATCTTTTTCCTTTTTTCGACCCCACTTGTTGATGTGGCAGTATTCACGAGTGAAGATGAGGTAGAGTCCGGTGTCCACGAAACTGAATTCTCACCAGATAACCAAAATAACCTCACCGGTGTAACCAAATTAAATATTAGTGCTCATTTTGATACGTTTTGAATGTTAGTGCTCAAATTGAAATATGACCAAAGGTTAGTGCTCAACCAAGAAAATTACCCGCATTTAATCATACATCATATACCTGCTTATGAAGATAATTGTTCATAACTTATAAGTTTTATGGCATCCAACTCTATTGATGAGATCTGACTTTAAAAAAAAAATGGGCAAGAGCATTGATAAATTTTATACCGGCCAAGCTTTTTACAAAGCAGTTTTTAAATCCTCAAAAACAAGTTGTACTAACAGAACTCAGTTAGAATCTTTTTGGATAATAAGATATACCAACAACGAGTATTTATGCTTTAGGTGCTTAAACTACATATTGCAACAGTACTTACCATTGACAGCAACTTATTGAACCATCCTTTAACAGTTTTTCTCATTTGATCATAACATTCCGTGGCCTTTTGACTTCTCTGGAGTCACATTCCGTGGGGAGGCTACTACACCTATAACTTTTCTGCTTTATAAGAGGATACATCCAACCAAATGTAATGTAAGAAATAGAAGTTGGAATGGAGAAGTAAGACTAGGAAAACCAGATAAAGATATCAAGAAGTATAACTGATGGAGGAGAAAGATGTTATTAGCTTAGCTACTATTCAATGATCAATATTCCCAATTGCATCCAGAAGTAGCCATGCACTTTATAGAAGTTAAAAAGAATAATGTAATCAGTAACTTGCTGGTATTTTACAACTTCAGTGTTAGGTGAAACTCGAACTTTGTACCAAAGCAAACTTTTATTTTATTTCAACATCATCAAGTAAATAAAATACACTTGTGCTATCCTTTAGAGTAGAGAAATATAAAATCAAAGAGTTACCCTATCATAGAACAGAACTCATATATATGTCATTGTTTAGTCTTATATTAATACTACTCGAGTCTCAACCAAAGCCTATCCACATTAAATCATTTGCCAGAAGTTGTACCTCTTTATTCTCCTCATCAAACCAAAAATAAATCATACAATTACAAAATGATAATTCATGAAATAAAGATTAATATATCAGCCATGGAAAAAGAAAAGAAGGCTTAGAAACTATTCTGTACAAACTACCCAATAGAAAATTCAGAAGATAGAGATGGTCAGGCGCTGTCAACGAGAGTACCACAAAAAGTTATAAAGTTTAGCACATGGAAAGTGAGAATCAGGCATACCAATCATCATGATACTTCACAAAAAAGCAAGAGGCTTGAGTTCAATAATCATTGGAACAATAACAGTTTCAATGCGGTATACTGTGTGTGTGTGTGAAGGTTAAATATAAGCTTAATATTGACACCCCCAAAAGAAACCTATTATATTTAACTCAGAACTATAATTTCTGCAAAAGAGAGAATTTCATGATTCAATAGAAAATAGAGCACAAATGACAATAATGTGGATAGATTATGGACTCAGAAAACATTTCCTCACAAATCAATTGTAACTGATGTATGCATCAAAGAGAACATTGCCCACAAACTCCATTGTCACTAATTTGTTAATGTAGTTCAACAGATTATGCATTGTTCCATGAGTGTTCACTTCAAGAGCATTGATATCTCGATAGAAAAAAGTGCATATCAGAGAGTGATTTGTAGTAGACTACCAATGAACAGGGATCTAAACATCTATGGAAGAGTAAGAAGAAGGGGGAGGAGAAGAGAGAAGAGACTGATGAGGGGGAGGTCCTTGTCGTCAGGTTCCAGAGCAATGAGACGGTCAATGATGGCGATAGCGTCGGGGAGTAGATTGGTCTTCACTTTGAGCTCAAGTAGCGATCGGAGCGCCTTAATGTCGTCTGGATCAGAGGTGAGGTGGTCTTTGAGTGCGCAGACTTTCTCATCATCGGTGAGGGATTCCGGGAGGGCCTCAGACTAAGAGATGGGGGTGGCGGCGAGGGCTAGCTTGAGAGGGCGGCGGAGAAGGGCAACGAGGGCGAGAGCAGCTGCAGCGGCCACCGAGGGGATGAGGGTTCTGAGAGGGTTATCGTGGGGCCGTGGTTTGAGGGTGGCACGAAGAAGAGGAGAGGGTTTGGGGAGGCGGGATCGAAGAGGAGAGGGTGGAGGAATTAGAGAGGGTGGCACGAAGAGGGGGAGAGGGTTTGGGGAGGCGGGCTCGAAAAGGAGAGGGCGGAGGAATTAGAGAGAGAGAGAGAGAGAGAGAGAGAGGGGTTTTTTAATTATTTTTTAAAACAAAATTAATGTAGAGGGGTTGACCTCTAAACCGGCTCTGAAAATATAAAAAAAAATATTTTATTTTATTATAGAGGTGGTTTTTTAAAACCCCTATATTTAACTATCTCTAAAGCCCAAATATAGTGTAGTGAAGGATACCTAAGAAATTGATTACAAGCACCACTTAAAAACAAGGAGAAATTTAAAAAATAAAATAAAATCAGGTTTTAATTAAAAAAAATATAATCTGATCAGTAAACAAAAATATATCCCATAATAAAAAATAATTGAATACTTTACCACTTATTATTATTATTATTATTATTATTATTATTATTATTTGTGATTGTGCTTTGAAGCGATTAAAATATCCATGGGAAAAAAATCAAAGATCTAAAAGAATAAAATAGAAACAGTAAAATCAAAGACCCTTTTGACAAAGGCAATTTGAAAATTATTGAGCACAGATTCCGTGACACACATCATTGTACTTTTCAGAGCTTACTTTTCTCAGATCTTCGCTTCCGAACAACTTTTTGTTTTTTATTAATGATGTAACTTCTCAGTTTTGATAAGCAGAAGAATGTTGGTTGTACTTTGTTTTTTCACCAATCAATACCTGCAACATGATTTGTCAAACTTATTTTATTATTTATTTAACTATGTTGGCAGCAGGTGGTCAGGAAAGTCCTGCTGTCCTTACTACATGAGCTATCAATCTCATCATCAAGATCATGCATTGTCTGACTTTGTACATGAACGCAATTTGACTCTACTTCCCATTTTCCATTTTTGCTTCTTTTCCATTCACCTGAAACAAATTTTTTGCCGAGACGAGTGCACAAGTTTTCATGAAAAAATTAATAAAGTATTTATATTTAATCATTATTTACATTCTTAAAAATTTTATTTAATGAAAGATTTTAACCATGACTAAAATACTAATAGATGGAAGCTTAAGAGTTAGTGACAGGCTCAGTGTTAGAGATGACTCCTCGATTGATAGCAAGAGATGGAAGCTCACGGGAGCGGCATTTTACTAATCATTAAAATCCTTCTGCACTTCCCGAGCGATGGTGGGTTGGGATGCCCTGTGGTGAGATTCTTCTGGCGGAAGCCATGTCCGAAGAAAGTCACTATCTTTAACTGGTTGGCATGGAAAAAGAGGATCCTTACTCTAGAGGTTCTTGCCAACAGAAGCTGTAATCGGCTCCCTACCGCTACTTGTGTCATGTGCTACAATGCTATAGAGTCAGCGAACCATCTCTTCTTGCAGTGTTCATTCTCTAGACAGGTGTGGACGTATTTTTGTGCTACTGCGTCTCCACGAGCCCCACGGGTCCTTACAGGAGGTTTGGGGTAGTTGGAGATCTTCGGTGCGTGCGATCAGTAGAGATGTGGGGGACTTAGTTGTAAAAGCAATTGTGTGGAATATTTGGCTAGTTAGAAATGATTGCATCTTTAATGCCAAATGTATGTCTACTCATGAGTTCATCTTGAAAATTGATCGTTTGTTACTATCCTGGTTTTCCTCAGTGTCGGAGAGTGCACGTGAGAAGATGGAGGAGACTTTTATTGAGATTCGACAGAGCTTGGAGACCCTTAGCGCCCGTGATTGGGGGGCTAGAGGCGATACATCTTCAGGCGTGGCTTCTGAGCAGGGCATGGGCTAGTCGTTTGTTGGCTGTGGGTGGAGGACAGTGTCTTGTCCTCTTTTTTGTGGTTGGATGTTTTGTTTTGTGGGGGGTTGTGACCCACCCGCTTGTCAGTGTCTTGTTCGCCTGTTGACATTGTTAGAGCTACTGGCCTTTTTGTAGCTTGTTTCTTTTTTAATATATTTGTGGTTTATCCACCTTTTAAAAAAAGTAAAAATAATAATAATAATAATAAAATACTAATAGATTATTTGGTCATGACTCATTTGTATAAAGTTTACTAATATCAAATTTTTAATGTAAGATTTCATGTCTCATTAAAGAAGTGGATTTAAACTTCAATTTTTTTAAGTAAGATTTTATGTTTTATTGAAGAGGCAGGTTCAAACCTCAAGTCGAGATTATAAATGTTGTTGAATTTATGTTTTGTTTCACGCATATGTCCATCTCTAACACGTGATTTACATATATTATATAAAAAAATATTTTTTAATTTTAATATAATATTTATATACATATATTATATAATTGCCGTGGACCATGATTGGAGTGCATGACAGACGAAAAAAAAAGACACCGAAAGCATGCCAACAACTTTGTCCTAAGTAGAGTTTTGGATTTTTTATTTTAATGGACCAGACCAGATTTTTTCAAAGTACTTTATTAATAATTTCTTCCCTGACTTTTCTTGACCTTTGTCTATATATATATATATATATATAACATAACCCTCTTGCTTGGAAAGCAGCTACCCACCCTCATCAAGTGGCTTCGCTTCTCACCCCAATTCCCATCCTTGTTCCATCTTCAACTCCCCTAACATGAACATTATTGCAGGACTAGACAGTGCCACTGCAAACACTAGCACACAACATCTTCTTTCAATCTCAAATGAAGTCCAAAATTTCATCTCCATCCTCAAAGACCTCCTTTTCAATACACTCAACATTCTGTAATGAATGGGGAAGCACTAGCGGGAGAGTCTGTCATTTGGAAGAATGCAGAGGTGGAAACAATTGGTTTAAAGAGTGATGAAGTGGAGGATGATGTAGCAAAATCTTCTACAGTTGGGAAAATGAGTAAAAGAGAGAGGAGTAATGTAAGACTCGCAGACTTTGTCTACACCTGATTGCTGGCAAAAGGAAGGAAGATGATTGGAAGAATTGGAGAAGCTTGTGACACTAAAGTTCAACAGCTATAAAAGGGTGAAAGATAGAGAAAAGAGGGGGAGCTAAGAAGAAAGAAGAGGACCTTGATCTTTCCGGTGACCAGCTAGGAGGGAAGTGATTCCCATTATTTTTTACTGTTTTCTAGTTCTTTTCTGCCGATCTATTGTTCTGTGAAGTTAATTTGCTCGTTGGGGTTGTTATTTGAAGCTTATGTGATGTTTTGTTGATTGCTGCTTGAATGCTCATCAATATATCATTGCTTAGTTGCTTTGATAATGGAAATTGGTCTCTGATTTGAATCTAGAACTATCTTGGTGACTTGTTTGTTGAGAATTCATTACACATTCTCCACCTCTCAACTAGACTTGAACAACAATCAGACCCAACGGTCACACTTAACACATTGAACAGCCTCATCGCTGAAGTTTCTTGGTTGACCGATGAGTCCATCGAGTCCATTGCTAGCCATACAAGTGCAAGTCTCAATGAACTTGGTCTCCGAGATCAAGAACTCAACAAGAAGCTCTACAGAACTCAGGTTTCAATGAGGGTTTTTAACTTTGTGTTTTCGAGCATTGTCATTTGGTGTGCTGCTGTTGCATGTCCAGTTGCCAATATTGCTGTAGAACCATTGCTTCAGAGTTTTGATGCTCTTTCGGATGAATTAATGCGGATGAATCCATGCAAAGAAAAGAAAAAGGTTCTTCAAACCATTTATTTCTTGAATCATTCTACCATTGCTAAGGTTGGAGTAATTAAGAATGTTGTCCATGGTCTCAAGGTCTTTGTGGCAGAGCACAAGGACTTAGAGGGAGTGGAGAAGGTTGTGCATGCTGCACTTGCTCAAGTGGAGTTGGCTGAGCTTGAACTTTTGGAACTCTCACAAAAGCTCATATTGAATTGAGGATATGAGGAAATTAAAGTGGCCTAATAAATTAGATGTAATTGCAGTAAATATTTTTATGATTTGAATAAATATATATTTGCACCATCTTCACATTAATGTGAAAAGGTGAGGGTAACTCTTTTCCTTGGCGAATGAGAGATTAAGGTATCAAACTACCCCTCACGCTCTTGATTAATTGAGAAAAATAGCTTATCTACTTTATAAAAATAAATAAATAATATTTGTAAAATATAATTATATATATATATATATATTAATTTACATATTAAACTTCAGTAATATTGAAAGTATTTTAGTTTTTCATTATTATAATTAGTGGAAATTGCTAAAAACACCCCCAAAATTTGCAATATGCACATATTCTCCACCTAAATTTGAATATCCATAAAAACCCTTCCTTTTGAATACAATGATTTTTTAAACCCCCAAGCATCTAACAGTAATTGATAGAGTTAATTTGGATATTTTTTGGATGAAATTGTCCCTTGCGTGGGAAGTTGTGGCAAGTGTGACAGAATTTGACTATAATGCCCTTGGGTGTAATAAGTTTCTATTTAAAACATGAGGTTTCTATTTAAAATATGAGGTTCTGTTTAAAAAATAAGTTTTCTGTTTAAAAATGAGTACATGCATTACTCTTCATGCTAACCTAAATTTTTTTGTTTGTAGTTATAATGTAATCATGCTAACCTAAAATTTTTTTCACAAACTTATTAAATTTTTAATGTAAATATCGTTATCTCTATATAATAAAGAACGGCCATCTTTATGTTTGTTTGTCTTTGTTTAACTATCGATGTTTCTGTTTAATATATTGCGTTTACGTTTAAAAAAATGCTTAAATATTGTTGTTTCTATTTAAATATGTACGAGTGGCCAAGATTAATTGGTTTTATACGAGATTAATTTGTCACGTAAATATTGGTTTTTTCTGTTTAAAATGAGTTTTTTCGTTAAAAATGAGGTTTCGTTTAAAGAAAATGAGTTTGTCGTTTAAACAAAATGAAATTTCATAGGTTTCTATTTAAGAAATGAGGGTTTTTGTTTAAAAAGAAATCTGTAAAAATGAGCTCTCTGTTTAAAAATGAGTTCTCGTTTAAAAATGAGTTTCTATTTAAGAAATGAGCATGTACTACCTTCATGATAACCTAAATTCTTTTTGTTTGTAGTTATAAGTTTGTTTGTAGTTATAATGTAATCATGCTAACCCTAAATTCTTTTTCCCACAAACTTATTAAATTTTTTTAATGTAAATATCGTTATCTCCATATAATAAAGAACGAGCCATCTTTATGCTTCTTTTGTCTTTATTTAACTATCTATGTTTCTACATTTTAATATATTGCGTTTACGTTTAAAAAATTAAATATCGTTGTTTCTATTTTAAATATGTCACAGTGGCCAAGACTAATTGGTTTATACCAGCAATACGTAACTGA
>NW_024086472.1:0-10380 GCF_009730915.1 Dioscorea cayenensis subsp. rotundata
GAACTCAAACTAACAGCGAAGCCTTAGAAAAGTTTGACCATCAGGGTGGAGAGAGAGAGAGAGAGAGAGAGAGAGAGAGAGAGAGAGAGAGAGAGAGAGAGAGAGCAAGAAATGATCACTTTTTTAGCAAGAGTGGAATTGGGTTGGAATTCTCAACGTCGCGTGTCCCGATAGGCTAGTTGGGTCTATGCGAACTATTAAATGGGCCAAAGAGTGGGAAGAAGCGGTGGGCCCTACGGTGGTGGTGGTCGAAGTCTACGACTCGAGTGGAGCCCACATGATTAAAGTGTTTGGGAAAAATGCAATGCTTTTTGGACATTTATTTTTTTGTAATTTGTTGATGTTTTTCATTAAAAAAATTATTTAGATAAATAATATAATATTGTAAAATGATTCATAAGAAAATCTTGTCTAGTTTCATTCGTAAGGTTCGGTTTGAATAAGACGGAGGAATAATAGTGGGGCCCACATTATTAAAGTGTTTGGTAAAATTCAATGTTTTGGATATTTGTTTAGGTAATTTGTTGATTTTTATAATTAATAATTATTTAGATAAATAATAGAATATTGTAAAATAATTGTGATGAAAATTTTGCCTACATTCGTTGGAGTTAGGTTACTCATGGTTTTTTTTTATTTTGGATAAAACCCATGGAATATTTTTTGCCTTAAACATGATATATATATTGAAAAGCCAAACCCAATCTTATTATTATATATGTAATATATATGATAAGGTAAAAACAGAAACAATATTTCTATTATCTTTATTTTAAAAAAAATTGATATATATTAAGAGATAAAAACAAAAACAATATTTATATTATCTCTATTTTTTAAAAATTTAAACATACCAATATATATGGATAAATCAATCAGTTACACATTTGTTATCTTCTTTTTCAATGTTTTGTTTTTTAATTTTTTTAACAATATCTCTATATATATTATATATATAATTTTTAAAGGGGGAGAAGTTCTCATTTTAATAAAATACAAATGCGTATTTTAACACCCAAGTAAGACTAAATATGTATTGATATTTAGAATGAGCTTTTAAAAAAATTAAACCTTTGTGCTAACTGCTAAATCATGAAACTTTTACCAAAGATTTAAAAACCGGACTGGTTGACGAACCGGTTGTTGAAAAACGAAACCCAATCTTATTATTATATATGTAATATATATGATGAGGTAAAAACAGAAACAATATTTATATTATCTTTATTTTTTAAAAAATTAATATATTAAGAGGTAAAAAACAGAAACAATATTTATATTATCTCTATTTTAAAAAAAATTTAAACATACCAATATATATGATAAATCAATCAGTTACACATTTGTTATCTTGTTTTTCAATGTTTTGTTTTTAAATTTTTTTAACAATATCTCTATATATATTATATATATAATCTTTAAAGGGGGAGAAGTTCTCATTGTAATAAAATACAAATGCGTATTTTAACACCCAAGTAAGACTAAACATGTATTGATATTTAGAATGAGCTTTTAAAAAACTTAAACCTTTGTGCTAACTTCTAAATCATGAAACTTTTACCAAAGATTTCAAAACTGGACTGGTTGATGAACCGGTTGCTCAACCGGTTACTTAAAAAAAAAAACCAAACCCAATCATATAGTTCCAAAATGGCATGGCAAGGCTTCCTATATATATATGTAAAAACCAAAACCCAATCATATTGTTCAACCGGTTACAAAAACCCAAACCCAAACCCAATCATATAGTTCCAAATGGCATGGCAAAGGCTTCCCATATATATATATATATATATATATATTTAAAAAAAAAAAACAAACACAATCATATTGTTCGTCTTTGGCAAGAAGCTGGTGGCCTACTGTTATAGGGCTTTCGGGCGTCACGCCCTTGGCGCGGGTGTGACAAGGCCAAGAGAAGCCGGAGTGGTTATTCCATTCCCTTAGACCAAATTCGGATCTCACTCTGAACGGTCTAACATACTAGGACATGATCAGGTCATCTTGTCCGAGAGCGGAGTAGCGACCCGCTCAACTGAAGCAGCAAGCCTTTGTATTCTCGTACGGACAGACGCGTACGGGCGGAGACAGTCTCTCGGTAGGCCGGTTATGGTACCGAGACATCCCGGGTGGATGAACAGTGATTATCTGGCGCTGTTGACAGGAGGGAGACACTCTATAGCTAATGGGGAGCATGGATTGATGTCGGGACCCGGCAAATAGGAGCGATGCTCGTTTGCTAGTCCTTGGAGAGGAATTCGGCTCGGCATCTAGCTCTTGGAATGGGAACGTCTCGATGAGCGTTCGTCCCGTTGCCCTTGGATGATGATTCCAAATCTTAGCTATATAAACCCCCCTCCATTCTCCATTTCCATCATCCCATTCTTCACTCTCTCATTCTCATTCTCATTCTCATCTTAGGAGAAGAAGAGAAGATAGGAGAAGAGAGCTCTCACTTAGGAGAAGTGAGAGGGAGAGAGGAAGGCTTGTAGTCTGGCTTTGGTTGTAATCGCTTTCTTCAATCAATAGAGAGTTTTAAGTTTTTCTCTCTTATCTTTGTGTCCGCCCTTTTGTGTATGTTCCTTGGGCAGGTGTGAGTTCTTACACCTACGAGCGAAGGCTGACTTGTGAGTGTGCACAAGTGCCGCACGGAGGAGTCTTGAAGGTTGCCACGCCGACAAGCCCCGTGTCAAGTGGTATCAGAGCTACTACACAAAGGAGTATGGAGGCAAGACTGCGCGAAGTGGAGAGGCGCATCGACTTGATGGAAGAACGGATGGGACGCTTAGAAGAAGGCTTCGAGCGATTGGAGGAATCAATCTTCCACCTCATTGACGAGGTGAGGGCAAGGAACGCGCCGGTTCCCGCCCCGATTCCTGAGTCATACGACTCCCCATCCACCCATGCCTCGGCGGTGCCCGAGTCAAGTGGGGTAGCTAGACCCAGACCACGGCGATACATGAGGGCAAACCAATACCGCATGGAGCTCAGGCGGGAGCTCGAGCGGGACCGGTCGCAAAGCTTGGCGAGGTCCCAAGGGAGTAGACCATCTAGTGACGTGCCGGACACTTGGGTCCAAGATACGTCCACGACGCGATCTATGTCCCTTTTGGATTCAGGATCGTGGGGAAGTTGGAGCCTCGGCTCCTCCACGACAAATTCAAGCTCTGTGGTTATTGTTGGTTCGCGCCCTGGGATTCGCCCTAGCCAAACTACCCAAACGAATGTTCCCAAGGCCAGGTCCACTTCGGATGGAGGAAGATGGACCTACGCTCCACAGGACCCCTCTGATGGACCGAATACCCTCTAGACTGGGAGGGGGCAGGGAAAGTTGGTGGCCGTTGGACCGGGATCTTCGACCACCACTCGGCTACTCGACGCTTGCTAGTGAAGTCACGGAGCGCCGAGAGTTTTGAGGAAACTCAGCCGAGTAATGTCAGCCCATGAGCTGGTGGGCTAGAAGGGGGGGGGATGCGAGGCGCATCCCAAATTTTGTTGTGTTGTAATTTTCATAAGCGTGTTTGCTTTGTATGAAAGTAGGCGGTAGCCTCATTTTGGATGTAAAAGCTGTTTATTACTTTGGTGTGAAAGGACGGAGTTTCCTTCTCTTTGTAATAGACTAGTCCTTGATAGGAGTTCCTTTGTACATCATCATGGTGCTACGCGCGACAACACAACAATGGCGCACTTCAGAGGAGGAAGGAGCGTCGGGGAAGAAGAGTTCTTCCCACATGCGAGGTCAAGAAAGGGTTCGAAAGTAGCGGATGCTAGCATTTGGCCAAGAGAGGAGGGCCTTACCGAAGGATGGGTCGTTCATCTAGGACCACATCGGACAAAGTTCTGTCCTAAGGAGGAACCTTGGCAAGGAGGTGCCGTCGGTTCAATGTCCACTCCTACCAATCGTGCCGGGGTGCAGTTGGTGATGTGTCCTAAGGATGAAGACACTCGGCTTGATGTTAGACCAAAGGCGGGAAACATCAAGATGCAGGAGCAAGGCCGCAGTACACGAGTAGTGACCCGATCTTCTGGATTCCATAGTTGATGGATTAGAAGAGGTCACTAACCCCTTTCGACTTGACAAGTGACGGGAAGCAGGCGAACCAGGGAAGTTATCTAAGCGGGCGAGTTGGGAGTTGCCATGGCCACTTAGTTTCCCTCCGACGAGGACGTCGGATTCTCCCGGTGGGGGAGGTTTGTTATAGGGCTTTCGGGCGTCACGCCCTTGGCGCGGGAGTGACAAGGCCAAGAGAAGCCGGGAGTGGTTATTCCATTCCCTTAGACCAATTTCGGATCTCACTCTGAACGGTCTAACATACTAGGACATGATCAGATCATCTCGTCCGAGAGCGGAGTAGCGACCCGCTCAACTGAAGCAGCAAGCCTTCGTATTCTCGTGCGGACAGACACGTACGGGCGGAGACAGTCTCTCGGCAGGCCGGTTATGGTACCGAGACATCCCGGGTGGATAAACAGTGATTATCTGGCGCTGTTGACAGGAGGGAGACACTCTATAGCAAATAGGAGCGATGCTCGTTTGCTAGTCCTTGGAGAGGAATTCGGCTCGGCATCTAGCTCTTGGATTGGGAACGTCTCGATGAGCGTTCGTCCCGTTGCCCTTGGATGATGATTCCAAATCTTAGCTATATAATCCCCCTCCATTCTCCATTTCTATTATCCCATTCTTCACTCTCTCATTCTCATTCTCATTCTCATCTTAGGAGAAGAAGGAAGAAAAGGAGAGAGAGCTCTCACTTAGGAGAAGTGAGAGGGAGAGAGGAAGGCTTGTAGTTTGGCTTCGGTTGTAATAGCTTTATTTGATCAATAGAGAGTTTAAGTTTTTCTCTATTATCTTTGTGTCCATCCTTTGTGTATGTTCCTTGGGCAGGTGTGAGTTCCTACACCTACGAGAGCAGGCTGACTTGTGATTGCGCACAAGTGCCGCACGGAGGAGTCTTGAAGGTTACCACGCCGACAAGCCCCGTGTCACCTACGATGGTGGTGGCTGAAGTCTACGGCTCAAATTAGGTCTAGAGAAGTAAGAGTGGAGCCCACATGATTAAAGTGTTTGGGAAAATGCAATGCTTATGGACATTTGTTTTTGTAATTTGTTGATGTTTTTTCATTAAAAATTATTTAGATAAATAATATAATATTGTAAAATGAATCATAAGAAAATCTTGTCTAGTTTCATTCGTAAGGTTCGGTTTGAATAAGATGGAGGAATAACAGTGGGGCCCACATTATTAAAGTGTTTGGTAAAATGCGATGTTTTGGATATTTGTTTAGGTAATTTGTTGATTTTTATAATTAATAATTATTTAGATAAATAATAGAATATTGTAAAATAATTGTGATGAAAATTTTGCCTACATTCGTTGGAGTTAGGTTACTCATGGATTTTTTTTTCTTTTGGATAAAACCCATGGAATTTTTTGCCTTAAACATGATATATATATATATATATATATATATATATATATATATATATATATATATTGAAAAACCAAACCCAATCTTATTATTGTATATGTAATATATATGATGAGGTAAAAATAGAAACAATATTTCTATTATCTTTATTTTTAAAAAAATTAATATATATTAAGAGATAAAAACAGAAACAATATTTATATTATCTCTATTTTAAAAAAAAATTAAACATACCAATATATATGGATAAATCAATCAGTTACACATTTGTTATCTTGTTTTTCAATGTTTTTTTTTAAAATTTTTTTAACAATATCTCTATATATATTATATATATAATCTTTAAAGGGGGAAAAGTTCTCATTTTAATAAAATATAATAGTGATTATATTAAGCTTTGAAAAATATTGACGCATACTTTATTTCATCCTATTGTAATTAATTTAAAAAGTACGTATTTTCTTTATCTATAAATTTACCAAATACGTATTTTAACACCTAAGTAAGACTAAACATGTATTGATATTTAGAATGAGTTTTAAAAAAAATTAAGCCTTTGTGCTAACTGCTAAATCATGGAACTTTTACCAAAGATTTAAAAACCAGACTGGTTGATGAACCGATTGGTCAACTGGTTCGTTGTTCAACCGGTCCAATCGGTTGGTTTAACAATATATGCTTGCATGCCATTAGATTCATATAAATTAAAATTATTAACATTAGTATGAGAAATGTCGAAAATGTGGGTCATGCATCAATGTCATGTTTAATTTTCAATTGCAATCTTCGGGAATTATGCTTAGTGTGATATGTAACTTGTATATACATTATTATCATAAAAAAATAGATAAAACCCTAACCTCAATATTTAAATAACTAAAAAAATTATTTTTAAAAAGAAGAAGATTTCGCCACGGTTTCTCTTGAGTTTCACTGCCAGTAAAACCACACAAAATAGAGTAAGATTCCAACGCCGCAGGTGTTTGTTAACAAACCCTGTTCGATTGAACCAGTTTGCCGGTTCTCCGTCCAAAGCCGGTTCTATTAGAACCTGGTTCAAGTTATATGACTAAACCGGATTGGGGGCCGGTTCCCGGTTGAATCGGTTAAATCCTTGACTTTTGCAATCTTTTATTGAAAATAGAATTTTAAAGCAAACAGAAAAATGGGAAGTGGAATGGCATGTACTAATGTTCAATTCTTTTTTAACTTTTTTTTAATTTTAACAATGTTATTTTTTAAAGTTCTATTTAAATTGTTTTCAAGATTATGTTACTAATATATTAATTACAGAAGCGTGGGCCCGGTATTATTAAAGTGTTTGGGGAAATTTAATGCTTTTGGATATTTGTTTTTGTAATTTGTTCACAATTATTTAGATAAATAATTGAATATTATAAAATGATTGTTTGGTTAATCTTGCCTATATTCATTTCTATGGCCAGATAGAAGAATAAGAGTGGGGCCCACATGATAAAAGTGTTTGGTATAATTCAATGCATTTGAATATTTGTTTATGTAATTTGTTTTTTTTTAAATTAACTATTATTTAGATAAATAATATAATATTGTGAAATGATTGTCACGAAAATCTTGCTTAGATTCGTTGGAGTTGGGTTAGCCATGGGTTTTTTTGACTTAAATATGATATAGAATTTTTTTTTGTTGTGGAAAAAATCCAGACTTAATTATATTGCTCCAAATATCATGTCAAGGTTCTTAGGAGATTCATGTGTATGGGTTTTTGCTATTAATGATATGTATTTTTTGAGTATTACTACGTTTGATCTAGGAGATTAATGATTTTGTAGAAGAATAGTCTATTTCTATTAAGTGTTATGTATATCTCTTTATATATATATATATGTATATCTCTTTATATATATCTCTTTATATATATATATATATATATATATATATATTTGGTTTGGAATAGGCACAACTATTTTAGAAATGCATATATAAAGAGAGATAGTTAGATAGATAGACAGTGATCGTTGCCTTATTATTTTTATTATTATTTTTTTGATATGTTTAGTCAAAGATATTCATCATGTTCTTTGAGATTTCTTTAAAAGGAGAGTCATTTTGTTTTACATTTGGATTTCCTTGAATTGTTGTGGTTCTTATTGTATAGATTCCTCTATAATTGTTTGCTATAGTTAAGGTGCAATGGGTCTTGCCGGCTTGTTATTGACATAATTATATATACATATTATAAATTGAAGGTTTGTTTTTTGGGCTGATTGTATTATGATGGTGATCATACATTTAGTATTTTGTAAATTTTTTTTTTTAAAAATTTGTGTATTGAGATCAAGTGAAGACTGGGAGTTTTGACAACTTTTATTTTTTTAGTTGTATGCAAATTAGTTAGAGGGATATTAGATATGATTTGATGTGCATAGTTTTATGTTAGCAAGAATAATATCAGAAAATAGTGAATTTTGTAACTTATTATTGTTAGGTTTGATGAGCATATTTTGTATATATATATATATATATATATATATATATATATAATTTTTCAAAATATGTTGTGAACATTTTTAATATATGTATGGCCAATAATCAAAATTATTAGTACAAAAAGGGTAACATAGATTAGTAACAATGACATAGAGACAATTGTCTTGTGTTGTTTGTATTTAGTTATTTTTTAATATTCATTTTTGGTGTCTTAAGTCAAAGATATTCATTATATTTTGTCAGATTTTCTTAGAAGAATAGTGGATTTTTTTTACTTTTGTTTTTTCCCCACAACACATATGGGATGTACATTGTTTTACTATTGATAAAATTTAAAAGAACAGAAGATTTTCTTAAAAAAAGAGTATTGTGTTTTTATCTTATATGTATTTTATTGATGCTGGGTATACTTACTTGCAAGTGTTCCTAATATTATATTGCTATCAGTTTCTCATTGTCCTGTTGACTAACAATGGGGAATTGGGAAGGATGTTAAAGTGATAAAACACTTAATCAATAAGGGGAGATCAAATGTCTAATAAAGACAAACTCTTGAGGAATAGTGGTTTTGGGGGATAGAATTAATATATATATATATATATATATTATATGTTTTTGTTTTGAAAAATGCATGTATATAAACTATGATGGTATGATGAAGAGATGATGAAGATGGAGGAGATGACAGAAGAGAGAGAGAGCATTGTTAATCAACAATGGTGAAATAATCATTCCATATTGTCTTAATTGTGCTCTCTGCTCCATCTGTCATCATTATTATATCTCTTTCCTTCTCTATTTCTTTTTCTCTCTAACACTCTATCTTCTTCTTTTTTTTTTAGAATTTATTCTCTATATATTTCTATTAAATTTTCATATATAGCTCATACAAATATAAAGATGAATATTATATATATATATATATATATATATATATATATATATATATATCTAAATAGTTTTGTGTGTATCTTTATATATTAAGCAAACCATTGTTAGCTAGCAAATATGTTTTATGTTGGGGCTATTCATTTACTTATAGTCATGTCATTTTCCATCAATACATACATATCTCAAATTATTATGTGTTATTTCACTTTATATATATATATATATATATATATATATATATATCCGTTTATAACAACTTAGATTGGGAGTTTGGAATTGTGACAATCTTTCTTTTCTAGTTTGTTACAACGTTTTCATTATTTAGAGTATATCGTTCTCTTTATCTATTTTGTCAAATGTCCTTTGTGTAGTGTTGTTTTCTCAAATAATGATCATTATAGTTTATGTTAAAATAGGAGAGAAGTCTTGTAACTATTTTCTTGAAGTTATCCCTCAAGATTTTATCGAAGAAGTCATTGCATATATCAGCATATCTTCTAAAATCTCTTCATGATCTGAAAATGTTACATGACTGGTAATATCATTGATTATTCATAGCATTAAGCTCATTGTTGTTTCTTTGCATTATGAATACACACACACACACACACACACACACACACACACACACACACACACACATATATATATATATATATATCCAAATTTATAACAACTTAGATTACAGGAGTTTGGAATTGTGACAATCTCCTTTTCTAGTTTGTTACAACGTTTTTTTTCATTATTTTAGTTTATTTTTTTCGTTCTCTTTATCTATTTTTCTCAAATATTTGTTTTGTCCTTTATCTAGTATTTGTTTTCTCAAATTTTACTGATCTATTATTTTTGTTATGTGTTAAAATAGGAAGAAGTTTTGTTACTATTTTCTTGAAGTTATCCCTCAAGATTTTATCGAAGAAGTCGTTGCATATATTGCATCAACTTCTTCTAAAACTCTTCATAATCTGAAAATGTTACATGGCTGGTAATATCATTGATTATTCATAGCATTAAGTTCATTGTTGTTTCTTTGCATTATGGATGCATATATATATATATATATATATATATATATATATATATATATATATATATATATTTATTTATTTATTTATTTGCAGTTGTGAAAGTTTATATGTAGCATTGAAAAATTGCAAAGTTGGCCAGTTTATGTGAGTTGATAATTAATGGTGTTTTGACATGAAGGAGTACATTATTTTTCTTCAAAATTGTGCCCGGAGATATAATGTGGAAGCTTTTTTGGTGCTTGGATTGGTGAAGAATTTATTATTTATTTTTTTTCATGTTAGATAAGTTATAGTTGTAATATTAGAATTTTTTTTGCCAGATTAAATGTATTCAATTGAAAATGAATTCAGGCATCCAATATCTTACAAACACAATGTTTAAAGGTTATTTACTTGCTGGTTATGTTTAGGTGAAGATGGATTAGTGAGAGAGTTTTGCAGCTAACTTTATAGATTGACTTATGAATTTAATTTGTTTACAAAAATTTTGTAATGTTTGTTTAATTGTTTGTTTTTTTTTTAAGTTGTTTGTGCATAAAATATGAGTCTTGTAGCAAATTTA
>NW_024086473.1:0-44546 GCF_009730915.1 Dioscorea cayenensis subsp. rotundata
CAAAAGTTGTCACTAAAAGTCTTAACTCTTGTAGTGAGTGTGAGGTACTGGCCATAGAAGGGGAGAGTAAGTTCTATAGTACATCATTGGAATCCGTGTTGGAGTTCAACATGATGAGTTTGGGAACAAGAGACGTGTAGGAAAGCTCAACAATAGTGAATGAGCAGAACAACGATGCTTAGATGAAACCATCCTATAGTGTTTCTTCAACCGGTGTCCGTGCGATGGGCGGAGAGAAGCTGGTGGCGTGTCACGCACAACCATACATGTATGCAGTGTTTTATTGCCACGCAATGGGAAAGAGCAAGGCATACATGGTGGCATAGGAGGAGAATGATGGGACAAAGGTAGATGCTATAGCTGTGTGCCATCTTGACACATATAAGTGAAACCCGAAGCACTTACTTTTCCAGGTGCTCAAGATGAAGCCTATAAGTGTGCAAGTTTGCCACTTCATGCCAAAGGACCATGTTCTGTGTATTGTTAGGAAGTAGTAGGTGGAAGCAGTTTTCTACATGAGATTGTGTTTACTATTTTATTTCTGTATTGTGGCATGAAATAATAAGATTGTCTCTCTATGTGTTAATGAGGCACTGCTCATCTTGCTATAAGTTTTATGATATGGTAATAAAATTTTCCTTCAACATTAGCTTGATTGCATGTTCTTAAGTCAGTCAGTTCCCAGACTTAGGAATCGGGCAAATTCATATTGCAATAAAATATAATTTCATTTAGAGTTGACATTGTTATATTATATTGGTTAATTAAATACAGTGTACTGTCGAATCACATATTAGAATTAATGATTGGATGGTTTGATTTTTAAAACATGCCTATACCTTAACAGTTTCTTCCTTCACTCGTATGTTTGAAATTTCTATATGCTGTTTATTAGAGTATAAATATAATATGCATCTTGATAAATATCTTTTCAACATATGAATATAATAATTTAGATCTCCCTATAAATGACAAGCCATGCACTGTCCTTGCCAAAGTATTACATATCCTGATTGCCCTGCAATTTAATGTTCAGATTTTGGTTCATCGTACTATTAGTTATACACTAAATTTCATGCATGCAACATCAACATCATGAGTTATTAGTCTAGTTGCAATCAAGCATGTGTGACAATGTTCTCAGGGTTGGTCTTAGAGAAAATGGGGCCTAGGAAAAATCATAATAATTTTTTTTAAATTATTTTCATCAAATAATAAATTATATAATAAAAATAACAAATTATCATAAATCGATAAATTAAATAAGATAAATTTTAGAGTTTATAAAAATAATTAAAATTTTTTAAAATTATAATTATGGGATGGGATCATATGATATTATATAAAAAGTTAAAATATAATTTTTTAAAAGTGAAAACAGAATGAAAAATTGTGGCGCCCTATTAACCAAATTTGTTTCACGTTGATATCATAATTAATTAAGTGTTATAGTTTAAAAATATTTTAAATTTTCAAGATAATTATATGGATAGAATTATAGGATGATAGTAAATACAAATTTAAAATATAATATAAAAAAATAAATTGTGAGGCCCTATAAAACTAAGGGACCCTCAAGCCAAATTTGGTATATAGTTGAAAAAAAAATTAAGCATAGACCTTGGTCGCCCTAGGCCTAGAGCCAGCCCAGAACACACACACATATATATACATAGACTATATTAATAATAAGCTGAAACCACAAGCTCATATTATTCGACGCAAGAAGCTCCATCATATGCTCCTATTTACAAATCGAAAAGTTTATTCATTTATTTCATGCAAGCAACTAAACCAATAAGTGGCAAAATTAATCTTAAAATTTCTTAATTATCAGTGCACATATATGACAGTCAAGTAATAACCCGAACCAAACCCACCAATATAAAATTCTTGTCCATACGATACAATAATCTCCATTACAAAATCCAATTTGAAGTACAAATCAATCTTCGTCATGAGGAAAACCTTACCAAAATGATGCACTTGGACAAGATCAACAATTTTCCAAAGAAACGAGCTCGGAGCCTCCACAGCAAAAGGAGTTCTCCTGAAAACCCAATCAAATCGCATCATAAGAAAAGACAGCCATTGGCTCATTATCAATAAATCTCACTGAAAACAAAGAGAATGATAAAAGATCAAAACTAGACTTTCTCAATTTCAATAACAAAATCCATATGAACATATTGTGATAATATAAACCCAATAAACAAGACCAAAGGTCCAAAACCTCCACTTTGAAGCTTGTTCTTCTGATGGAAATCTTTTGTTGCTTTCTTTAGAGTTTGGAAATCAAAATGGCTAACTGCAAGGAGATTGCTACTTAAATGATTTATAGCTTCAACTCAAAAACACATATATATATATATATATTGTTAGAGTAATATAATACTTGTATTCGTACATTATAATTATGTGTATATACATACTCATGTGTACATCATTCGTGTATATATATGGGTTATTGCCCTAATGAAATTCATTCCATTCTTTCATCCTTTATCTATCATGGTATCAGACGCTGGCCGATCTTGCCGAAATCTTGTTTAGTCCAGTCTATGACGTCAATATACGTTTGTTCAGCCCGGAATTTTGCACATCCTCCGGTGTGATTTGGTCACTATCCAACGATCTTTGTCCGAGCCTTGCAACCTTTGTCCGCGCTTTGTCCGACGTTCAGCCAACGAGCTCCTCTCAGTCGTCTAGCCAACCTTGTTCGAGTGTTCTTTTATTTTTTCTTGCAGCTCTTGGCCGACAAGCTACTCTCAGCCATCTTGCCACCTTTGTCCAAGCATTATTTGTCTTGTTTCTTGTAGCTTGCTGATGAGCTGTCTCTCCTTGTTGACGAGCTTCTCTTTGCCGACGAGTTTCCCTCCTCCGACGGGCTGTATCTCCTTGCCGACGAGCTTCTCTCCACCAACGAGTTTCTCTTCTCTGACGAGCACCCCTCTCAGCCAACGAGCTTCTTTCAACGTGCTCCTTCTCGTCTCAATTAGTTCCCCAACCAAAGGATAGACATGACTTGCTAATTCAAGTCCTAATACCTTGTCTTTTCTGTTTATTTTGATTCTTCTCTACAGTACAAATATATATATATATATTATATTTTAAAAAAATCAGCTCAAATTCGGAGCTATTTGACGTTTTCCGTTTGCTCTTTCTCCTTGCCTTTATTCTTTTCAACAATATCCATATATATATATATATATATATCTATATTCCCTACTTAAAAAAAAAAAACTCAAGTCCCGGAGCTATTTGACATTTTCCCTTTGCTTTGTTGCCCTGTCTTTATTCTATTAAACAGTATCCATTATTATTATTATTATTATTATTATTATTTATATTCTTTGCTTTTGTGTTATTAAAAAAAATGGCAACCTCTTCTTCTCCACATTTTCTGGTTCTAGTCGATGTTAAATTAAATGGCTCCAACTACAAAGAGTAATTTACTACCGCTCACATTGTTCTACTTGGGATGGATCTCCTTGACCATGTCGACAATACTTCTCCCCAACCCTTTACACCCAATGCATCATGGACACTTGCTGATCATCGTACCGTGACCATTATTTGTTAGTCTTGTGAAATTGATATTCGTATGGAAATTGGGCATCTTCCTACTGCTCATGCAATGTGGGAACACTTGGGTCGCATGTTTGAGCATTCCAGCTCTGCTCGTCAGTATGCCATTCTGCAGGATCTCAATCACACCCAGCAACGTGAGCGTTCTATCAAAGAGTATGTCAGTGAGCTACGGTCTCTGTGGCGTCAACTTGATTCTTTGGAGAAGTCTACTTCCTTGGTTGTACAAATCACACTCAGTCTCGCCACACACAGTGCACCTTCGAATTTCTGATGCTCCTTCGTCCTGAGTTTGAGGTTGTTCACAGCCAACTTCTCAATCGAGATCCTCTTCCATCTTTAGACGATGTCATTTACAGTGTTATTGCTAAGGAGACCCATCTTAGCACACTATCTCCACGACTTTTCTCTACTGACATAGTTCTTACTGTAACCACTCCACGCTCCTCTCGGGTACCCTCTGGCCTCTCTGGGCAACTACCTCCTGCTTTATCCACAACTTCTCGATCATCTGTTAATTGTTATTACTGCAAGCATCCTGGTTATATGAAGAGTCAGTGTCTCAAGCTTCAGTAACGATAGTAGCTACAGTCATCACAGTCTCGTCCTTCGTCTCGATCTTCTGCTTCCTTCCCTCAGCACGCCTCGGGTTTCGACTCCGTTTCTTCTTCCTCTGATGATATTCTCTCTCAAGTTGCTCAGCTTACTGATCAGATTCATGTTATGTAGCGCGCTTTGCCCTCTAGCGTTTCCTCTGCTATGTCTGTTGCTTCTGGTATGTCTTTCTCTTCTTGGATTTTAGATTCTGGTGCTATTCATCATATGACTACTGATATCTCTAGCCTAGTCTCTATTTCTATACCTCACACCCTTTCTAGTGTTCATATTGCTGATGGGAGCCTTCATCCTGTCACGCAGTATGGTCATCTTCAGTCTATCTCTTTTGACATTCCTGACATCCATCATGTCCCTGGCCTAACTCTCAACCTCCTTTCTATTAGTTAGCTCACTGATCATGGTCTTACTATTACCTTTTCTTATTCTACTTTTTTTGTGCAAGACCATCTTACAGGCCAGAGGATTAGGATCGGGCGTAGAGTTGGTGGCTTCTATCACTTAGATTATCTTTGTCTTCTGGCTCTTCCATCTTCTAGTGTTGCCGCTTCTGTGTGTTCTCTTGATCGTTGGCATAGTCACCTCGGTCATTTGTCTAGTTCTCGCCTGAAACTCTTAACAAGTTCAGGTAGTCTTGGTTCTATTTCTTCTCCTTCTTCTCATCCATGTCTGGGTTGTAAACTTGCTAAACACACAGCTCTTCCTTTCTCTTCCCAAGAATCTATGTCCAAATCTACTTTTGATCTTGTTCACTATGATGTTTGGGGTCCTGCCCCCGTCTCATCTCTTGGTGGATTCTTTTATTACATATCTTTCATTGATGACTTCTCACGTTATACTTGGCTTTATTTAATGCGTTCTCGATCTGAAGTTTGTGCCATTTACTCTCAATTTGCGCAAATGGTGTATACTCAGTTTGGTAAACGTATTAAGATCTTTTGCTCTGATGGGGTACACGAGTATGTCTCTACATCCTTCCGAACATTACTCTCCACTTATGGCACTATTCCTCAGCAATCTTGTCTTTGCACACCTGCTCAGAATGGTGTCGCTGAGTGCAAACATCATCATATTCTGGACACTACACGTGCACTCCTTTTTGCCTTTTCTGTTACTCAATCCTTTTGGGCAAAGGCCATTATAACCTCCGTCTATCTCATCAATCGCACTCCTTCGTCCCCTCTCTCTGGCATCACACCATATGAACGTCTTTACTCATTTTCTCCCTCTTATGGCCATCTTCGCACTTTTGGTTGCACTTGTTTCGTTCTTTTGCCTACCATCAAGCGGAACAAACTTTCTCCATGTTCTATAATGTGCATTTCTCTCGGGTACAATTCTGAACACAAGGGCTATCGCTGCTATGATCCTCGTTCTCACCGTCTTCGCATTTCCCGTCACGTCATCTTTGTTGAAGATACCCCTTACTTTTCTTCATCATTCCCGAATCTTTCTTTTCTTCAGTCTCTCCTTAGTGCATCCACTTCTCTCCCCTCCATAGTTCTCCCAAGTTCCACTATTACTGCCAATCCTATGTCTTTCCGAGCCGTCTCCACAGACACTTCCTCTGTTCTTCCTTCCTCTAGGTGCATTGATGGATCTAGTGATTCGCCTCCTCTCACCTCCGACTCACCCTTTGCTGAAGATGTTCCTGCTGTCTCCCGTCGTTACCCAGACCGTTCTCAACTTCCTCCTGCTCAGGACGCACTCTCTCTCCTCAACCTACTCTCCTGATTTTTAGGCCTTTTTTGCTACCATTCACTCTCATTCCGAGACACAGTCTTATCGTGAGGCAGTGAAACATCCCTAGTGGCAACAGGCTATAACAGAGGAACTTGATGCTCTTCAGCGCATGCATACAATGGATCTTGTTCCGCTTATGTCTGGCGTTACTCCTATCAGCTGTCAGTGGTTGTATCGTGTCAAGACAAGAGCCGATGGTAGTATTGAGCGTCACAAAGCACACCTTGTTGCTCGTGGCTTTACTTAGGAGTATGGTATTGATTATGAGGAGACATTTTCTCATGTGGCCAAGTTGACTACCGTTCGACTTCTTTTCGCTATTGTTGCTATTGTCACTGGCCACTTCATTAGTTAGATGTGACTAATGCTTTCTTACATGGGGATCTTTCTGAGGATGTTTATGTGATTCCACCTCCTGGTTTCTCTCATCCTTCTCAGCATGTCTGTCATCTTTACAGTGCTATTTATGGACTCAAACAGGCTCCTCGTGCTTTGTTTAAGCGTTTTCCCAGTGTGGTTCTTGCTCTTGCTTTTACCGAGAGCTCTCATGATTATGCCCTTTTTACTCGACAGACTTCTTGAGGCCTCACTATTCTTCTTCTTTATGTTGACGACATGGTTATTACTGGTGATGATGTTGATACTATTCTTTCTTTGGAGCAACGGTTACATACCGAGTTTCAAATGAAAGATCTAGGCCCTCTTCTCTATTTTCTAGGTCTTGAGGTTGCTTATTCTCATCGAGATTACTTGGTGTCCCAAGAGAAGTACATCTCTGACATTTTTCGACGAGCTGTATCACTGATCTCCATACTGCATCTACTCCTACTGAGTTACATCATCGACTCTCCTTGTTTGATGGTGAGCTTTTGCCTGATCCCACTCACTATCGTGCACTTGTTGGTACTCTTGTCTACTTGACTATTACTCGACCCGATATTGCATATGTTGTTCATGTTCTTAGTCAGTTTGTGAGTGCTCCTCGCTCTACTCATTATGCTGCTCTCTTACGAGTTCTTCGTTATTTTCGTGGCATTATATCCTGCTCCTTACTTTTCTCTGCCACATTTTCTTTTGAGTTGCGCACCTATTGTGATGCTGATTGAGCAGGTGATGCCTCTTATCGATGCTCTACTACTGGTTTTTACATTTTTTTTAAGATTCTCTTATCTCTTGGAAAAGAAAGAAACAATCTACTATTGCTCTTTCTACTACTGAGGCTGAGTACGGTGATATATCCTCTACTGCTAAAGAAGTTCTCTGGTTGCGTCAGATTTTGATGGACTTTGGTGTCTCTATCTTGTATTCTGTATTCCATGAGCATACGAAACATCTTGAAGTCACTCTTCACTTCGTTCATCATTATTACCTTGTTGGCAGTATTCTTCTTCCTTATGTCCCATCCACACAACAGATTGCTGATCTTTTCACTAAAGCTCATACTGTATCTTGGTTTCAACTTCTTGTTAGAGTAATATAATACTTGTATTCGTTTATTATTTTTATGTGTATATAATTACTTATGTGTACATCATTTGTGTATATATATGGGTTGTTGCCCTAATGAAATTCATTCCATTCTTTCATCCTTTATCTATCATATATGATAAAAAAAAAATTCAATTAATCAATCAGTCAAAGAAGTTAATTAAGTTTACCTTGTCTGCAAACTTGCCAGCATAAATTCGGAGCAAAGTATTAGTCTTGATGAACCACAAGAGAAGTAAATCGTATAATGAAAACAATGAAAAAACATACTGCAAACCAAGGAAAAGTTCAAAAATTGAAACAGATAACTCTGATGTGTGTGTGTGTGTGTGTATACATGCATCATCACTTCATTCAGAGCAATGTTTTTTCTATCACTTCCACTTGAATCATGGTAAGTGTCACGGTCCTCCCGATCGCACCAACAATCACCGTGCGGCACTCGTCACACCACCAAGGCGCCGAGCCAGCCTACGGCCAAGGATCAGCTACAACATGCAAGATACAAGCAACCATGCACACAAACAAGGGGATTAGAGAGAAAAACATAAACTCTCTATGAAGAAACCAACATTACACCATGAACCGGATAGCAAAGCCAAGATCTCCACCCCACCAAGGATGGAGAGGAACCAGCCCACAACCAAGAGGAAAAACTCACTAAGAGTTCTCTTCTTATGGACTCTAAGGGAAACAAGGGGTATATATTGACAATCCACTCTCCCGTGGATGGCCAGGATGAAAACAATCTAAGGGCCACCATTGATCCAATGGTCATGTCACCAAGAAGCACAACCAAAGAAACACACATCCCTTTCAGTGCTACAGGTACTCTCTAAACAGTGCTCATCCATATCCCTTGCTACATTGCAGCCCTGCACAGTGCACCAGCCACATGCCCGGCCGCTCCCTCTCGGTCCCCGCCCGGTATCCTACCGCGCATTCCTCTCGGTAAAGGCGCTCGGCACCGACCAAGCGCCAATATGCCATCCTGCCCACAACTGGGCTAAGAGCCCCCGCTCCGCCTGCCCGATCCGCTGACCGACCGTACAAGTCTGTTGATCGACCGTACCATCTGTGCTTACGCTGACCCGGCTAATTGGCCCATACTTAGCCAATTCTCGGCCTCCAGACCGTGATCACACGATCACCCGCCCATTGATCGAGATTCCTCGGCCACCCGCATCACGCCATGCGCGCTGCCTAGCGAGCCCTCGGTAATGCGCGGCACCACGCCTGCGCACTCGCTCACTCGGAACCCCGGCTAGAATTCTTGGTCATGCGCAGACTCAACCCGCGCATCGGATGATCGGACGGACAATGCCTATTTGGACTTGGAATTTGGCCAACCTTGGCTTCATTAGCCATCTCCCTCGGCCAGGGACAACCCTATGCCGAGCGTGTAAGGCAGAACCCTTACAGTAAGCTTCATGAAATAAATAAATTAATTAATAAATAAAATAAAAAAAAGCTAAACTCAATAAGTGATCATTTTTATTTTTTTATTCTCCATATAAACTTCCATTATAGCTTCTCAACCATCCACATCTCCTCCAACTGTTTAATTATAAGAATGCATATATACATGCAAGCAAAAGATTAACCTTTTCCTTCGGCCTCTTATTGACATCCAGGAGCTGCATTTCCATCATCATGACAAATAGATAATGTACAAAGACTTTGAAGAAGTTCAAGCAGAAGAGAAAAATTAAGAAATATAAACAAATTAGGACATTAAGAGGAATTGATCCAACTAAAATGAAGATGAAGGCCCAAATGAGAAGGCAAGCTGGTCAAGGAAACGGTGTGGATTATGCAATTAGGTCAAGTTATATTAGGTTTAATTCCTTCAATAGTCCTCTATTTTTTAAAGCATATATATATATATATATATTGTCCTTCTACTTAAATTGTAATCTTTAACTCATTTTATTATTTTAATTAAGCAATGTCGTCCCCTAAACCCTAAACTCTCAAAAGATGGACTAACATGACATGATTCACTTAATAGTAGTTACAAACTAAAATATTACAATTTAAAGAAAAGGATAAAAATGGTACCTTTGAAGAAGTTGAGTAACTATTTAGAGAATTATACCGTTTTATCAGTGGCGGAACAAAAAAAAAAAAATTAAGAGGTCATTGAATTTAAAATTAAAAAAATTTATAAATATTAAACAATTATATTAATTTAAATTTGAGATTATAATAATCAATATTTTAAAAATATAAACTATATATCCATAAAAAAATTTGGTTTATGTGTAAAACCCCTATCATATCTACATAATTAGTGATTAACTTAACTATTTAAGCACTAAATTAACAAATAATACTATTAAAAAACAACTCTAAACAAATTTATAACTAATTTAATTATTATACAACAATTATTCAACAAATAATCAAATGAATAATCAAAATTTTCATAACAAATAATCATAACAAATATCTAACATTTTTTCACATCAATTTTCATAATAAAACAAATATTTAACAAATATCTAACAATCATTAAAAAAAATATAAATATTTTTACACAACAAATAATCACACAAAAATGAAAAAAATTTAATTAGATAGAGAACAAACAGGGAAAAAAAATGATAAATCTTGGAAATAATTGATCAAAAAGAAAAAAAAAAAAGAGTCACCAATCCATGCGATATGCAATGTTTTTTTAGAAATTTTAAGAGAGCAATTGCATTTTTTAGGATTACATTTTTATTTTATTTATTATTACTATTTTATATTAATATCCTAAATATTAATAATTATGTACTAATAAGTTCAATATATATATATATATAATTTAAAAACAAAAATATTTCAGGATTTATGTTTGGCTAGTCATAAATAATATGATTATCACTCAACATCAAATTTATTTAATATATTAATGTTATTATTTTTATTTAATTTATTTTTAATAGTACAAGGTTAGAATTTTTTTAAAGAAATAAAAAAAGGATTTTTCATATGAATTATAATGATTAATGTTTTAAATATATATATATATATATATGATGGGCGAAGCACCCCCTTGCCCAAATAAGTTCCTATGATTATGTTTGCCTGTTATAATATAAAATTTTGTTAATTTTTTATATTTTCTTTATAATCTCTAATTAATGAATAATCTGAATTAAAGGAATTTTTTTTGGAACCCTAAAATTTTTTATTATAAAAGATAAGATATTAAATATGAATAAATGTACAAAGTTTTATGTGAGATCCCAGGATTAGAGTTTTACAGATACTATTTCTTAGATTGTCTCAACGCAATATCATCATTGATCTAAAGTGTATATATCTTGAACTAAACTGAAAGGGGAAAGATATTTATGATTATTCTAGTTGGTTGTATTTGTGTATTTTTAAATTTTATTTATTTATTTATTTTGTTTTTTTTATCAATTATATTATTTTTATATTTTGAGAATCTACAAAATTTTAGATAAATAATTCAATTTTAGTATTTATATCATCGCATAATATTTTAAAATAATTTATTAAATAAATTCTATATAAAATCACAATACTCATATCAGGTTGAAGAATGAAAATTAATAAAAATAAAAAAATGACATCAAAAATTTTAATGATAGTATCTAAATAAAATTTATTTAAGAAATCACTTTTTTATACTTTATAATAAAATTTTAAAATATTTTTGATAAATGTGTATAAATCATATATTTAAACTATTGAGAAAATTGAATATATACAATATTATCTTTGTTGCTTACAAGAAATCAGATGGCCTTCTTTATTAATCACATCTTTCTTATAATATATATTTGGACAATAAACTAATCGCAGCATTAAAACCATCAATTTATTATATATTAAGATAATATCATAAATTATTTAATCTTTTAATTTAATTTTTGTTTTTTTCACTGAAATATTTGAAATGTAAAATGAAAACAAAAATGAGAAAATATTGATATAACATTAATGACACATGTCATACGGAAAAAACAAGCATATATCTTTTTAGATCCTTTTTATTTTTTTTTTTTTGATAATGAAAGAGAAATCCACCAAATTTAGATCATGATGGCTCATTATAACTTATTTATGCTATTAATATACACTTATAATAATTATTAAAAATAAATTATATTGAGCAAATTAAAAATATGTAAGTAAATTATTAATCGTATAAATTATAGTTAAATTTATATTATTATAATTAATGAGAGATCAATTAATGTACACTGATATTGTTTATTTAATTCAATATAATGAGCCTAATTTCAATGTGAAAATTTTTTAATACAAAATATAATAGAAAACGTGAGAATCTGTCAACCGCCGTGAATTGCATGCATTTAGTGGTGGTTTTGCATAAACCACCATGAAATACCTGTTTTTTTTAGTGTTCTTAAAAGTTTTTTGGCTCCTTTTTTAGATAACGATAACACTCTGAACTGGGATATCTAGTAGATGAATGATGTACTCTAATTGGTCTTCTGAGCTAGGGTTCTTCTACAATTTCAGATGGAAGGGACAGTTTCCCTGCTCAACACTATCATTAACATCAATTTGTTCAAGTATATCATGAAGCCCATGCTCTTCATGTAGTTCTTTGTCACTTGTGACATTCTATGTTGGAGGAGCAATTGGCACTAAAAAGAAATATCACCATTGCTTGAGGTAATTTTCTTTGATGTTTCAAAATCCAACAAGGTCTTTTATTCCTGGACGATAACATCTTTGGATCTAAAGATTTTTTTTTCTTCACTGGTTCCTATAACTTATAACCAAACTCTGCACCTCCATAATCTAAAACAATGCATGAAATGGCCCTATCATCAAGTTCTTGCCTTTGCTCTTTCATCACATATGTGAAAGCTTTGCACTTAAATACCTTCGTGTAAGAGTATGTAACGTCTTCCCAGACCATTAATTCTCTCTCAAAAATATCAAAATCTAATAAAGTTTATGGAGATGGATTAATTAGGTAGCAAGTTGTTTGAAGAGCTTCACCCTAAAATGGCTTACGCAAATTAGTTATTTTTAATAATATTTTTACTTAGTTTATCATTGAGAATATTTTTACTTAGTATGGTAATAGGAATTGCTGATAACAAGCACTAAAAATAAAATAAAAGATACATATAATGAATACATACAAACCAAGTGGCTCAAGATAATTAAAGATCTTGAACCAAATTTCAAAATGAAGCCTTTAATTTAACTATGATAATAGTTTAATTAATTAATGTTGAATTAGTATGTGTATGTTTTTTGTATTTTTTTCAGTTAATATAAAATGCTACATCATCAACAAGTCTCAGATGCAAAAAGTAATTAAAAATACACACACACACCTATATATATATATATATATATATAATCACTAATGCTTTTATCTTTCCATAATGATTTATATGCATAGTTCAACTTTTAACCTACAAGGGATTTTACGCAAATATTCTAAATAATAAACTAAGTAAAAATATTATTTCTTCTAAAATTAATACTTAGATGTTTAAATTGTGCAAAAATTAATAGCCTCATTTATATACACACAATCGCTTGGTTAGTGGGTCAAATTGCAATGAAAATTTTAATGTCGTTGATAGAATTATTGTCATATAACTCAAACATATATATTAATTTAAGACGAAATAATATTTTTACTTAATTTATCATTTAGAATATATGCGTTAAATCCCTTGTAGGTTATGAAAAGGTTGAACTATGAATATAAATCATTGTAGAAAGATAAAAGCAATAGTGATTATATATATATACACGTATATTTTTAGTTAGTTTTTGCACCTGAGACTTGTTGTGATGTAGCATTTTATATTAATTGAAAAAAATACAAAAAAAATACAGATACTAATTCAACATTAATTAATTAAACTATTATCATGGTTAAATTAAAGGCTTCATTTTAAAATTTGGTTCAAGATCTTTAATTATCTTGAGCCACTTTGTTTGTACGTATTCATTATATGTATCTTTTATTTTATTTTTAGTGCTTGTTATGAGCAATTCTTATTGCTATTGTAACGGTATACAATATGTGTATTAACTAAGAAATAATATGTTTTTGTAGTTTGATAGAGTGATATTTAGAATATAATTTTTTTTATTTAAATCAAAATTTAGCTATAAGTGAAAAGACCTAACTTAATGAAGAGAACTATATTGAGCAAAACAACAAGAATATCATTTTTTTTTTAAAAAAAATATTAAATTCTTATGGTAGAAAATGTTACAAATATTGGAGTTTATTTGGAGTTTTAAAATAAGATGATTATATTTATAAGGGGTGTTAAGTAATTTTACTATTTCTAGGGGGTGGCAAGTAAATACCTGATTATATTCATCAATATTAGATGACACCTTCACATTTTTAGTTTGCAAAGATTTTTGCTATATATAAATTATAAAAGATAGCGCCGCTCATTCAAAGAAGATTTAGAAAATAATAAACTCTAGTGATGGAGTTTTCACCACTTAATTTTTCAAGGAAAGTTTAAGAGATTTTTTATGTATAATTAGAATTGAGATATTGGGGGGAAACCTTAGACAAATGCAATACTTAAATTCAGGTTAAAATTTTTTTTATCCTTTTTTTATAATAAATTTAACTATTATATATGAGTTTTTAAATTTTGATACTGAACCATTCTTTTCAACTACAACCATTTTAAAATTTTTTTTGGTATTTTCATAATTTTTATATTTTAAAAAGATCCTTTATTTTATTTGAATTAAATGAGTCTAATTTTTTATCTTAGTTTTAAAATAGTGGAAATTGCCAAAAAAATCCTCTAAGTTTACAATATTGCCAAAAACACTCTTTTAGTTTTGCAATCCCCAAAAAACCCTTCCTCTTAAACTCTATGTTTTTCAAACCCCCAAAAGCATGTAACTGGATGTCAACGGAGTGATTTTCAAATTTTATGACTGAAAAATGCCCTTGCATGGGGAGTCGTGGGTACAGCCCTATTTCGGCAGTATGAGAGGAAGTGGGGGTTTTCCGTGAGGGTAACCCCCAAGAGACAATTCATCTGGAGCCGTTTACTTGTTTTTCTCAACTCACGCCTTCGACTTTTCCATTTCAAGTCTGTCTCAAGTTTTCTCTCGGGCAGCCTCTGTAATCTGCACTTTTTCTCTTTCCACCCAGTATCTCAAGGAGAAGTCCCAGCAAGTAGTTGGCATTTCATCGCTTTGCAATCTAAGGTATTGAGTATGGTTTTATGTTAACTATTCGAGTCATAAAGAAAGATTTTTTTCGGTTTTGTTTTGTGCCCCTGCTTTTTGTTGGAAGATATCGAAGTCCGGGGATTTCTACTGGGTTTTTGTTAGTGCTGCAGGCGATTTCTCGGCTAGGGTTTTGTTTTGTTTTTGCATTTGTCTCAGATACACTATCGAAATAGTTTTTCGATTGTTATGATTTTGTGTAATATTTATAATGTACATTTCCCTTTTCATTTGATATGGTTGCGCTTTTTACAAATGAGGTTTACGCTTAAGAAATGAGATGTTACAGCTTATATTTTGTTGTCTCTGCTTTTAGTATTGTTGTCTCTGCTTTAATAAACTAGGTCTCTGCTTTAACAATTGATATCTCCGCTTTAAGAACCGAAGGTTACCGCTTAAAATCTTATATTTCCGCTAAACATTTGTGAATACTCGCATGTTGAATGTGTTGTTATTGTCGCGAGCTTGTGACTACGGCGGTCAACCCTAGTTAATGGGCGATGCTATTTTGACACCTGGTAGTGGAGACCTTTAGTGAATTGAAATATAACATGACCCCTACTACTCGGGAGATCATCCGAAGGACACCGCTTACTGATTCATCGAAATGGAAGCTATATACCAAGAGAGGGCCCTTCTTGATTCTCTATTGCAAAGGTACGATGGCCGCATCAATAAATTCATGATCGGGAAAGCTCTATCGAGTTTCGAGCCTCAAGATGTGGCCCTCGCTCTTGGTCTCAGTATGGATGGCGACGCAATGTGTTTAAGTAGAATAAAAACCCGCTCGCGTCAAAGGAGGTATTTATCAAAAACCTCACGAGAGACACAGAGACTCCATCAAGAGCACTCTTGTACAACTTGTTCGACAGAGGGGGTAAGAAGAAAATTTTGTCAAATTTCTGATGGTGTACCTCATGGGTACAGTCCTCTTCCCAAATACATCATGCCTTTCGGTTCCGAATCGATCATTGATTATGTCGATGATCTACCCGCCATGGGGCGATCACGCATGGGCGCAGAGCGACGACAAGTGGCTTGATGGAGGACATTCCACAAGCAGGCGCCGAGTGCAAGATAGATGCGCCGGAAGAAGACCAACAGTGGTATATTAAGGGTTGCTCTGGTCACGCTTAATGTCTCGGTTTTACGAGATGACTCGAATGGGAAAGAAAGTCCATTTCAGCAAGATCCCAAGGATACTGCGCTACGTGAAAGTAGTTACCTGAAGCAAGCTGATCTATAGAAACCAAACTTTGTCATCGCTCAAGGAAAAGAGGTAATAAATCATGGACAAAGTTTAATGAAGTCTTTAATGTTTAAACATATTATTTAGCGTTTAACTTTATTATTTACGCTTTTAAAATATATTCATAAAGGTTTAAATATTTTTTGATCTCCGCTTTAAATATATTCTATAATGTTTAAATATATAAAAACTCTGTTTAAATATAGTTTTTATAGTTTAAACAGAATGATTTTGCCGAAATTGTTTGGTTTACATATGTTAGTTTCCCTGAAATGGGTTCCTACGAATGTCAAGAAGAAATATTTGTTGGGGCCAACCGACTGGATGGATGCTATCGCTTCGAACCACTTGCTCAAGGCGGGGATGAGAGGGCAGCCTCTATCGCTGCGCGCTCAACGCCTGCTCTCCTACTTCCACCCCACAACGCGCACGCATTCCTCGACACCGAGAAGCCCTCCCCTACCCCGCCGATTGCAACAACCCCCTACCACGACAACGATGACTCCCCAATTGTAGGCAGCACCCCGGACCGCGGGCAGCCCTCCGACCGCGGGCACCCACCGACGACATTAGGCGAAGATGTCACTGCAACTCTTATGCAGGCATGTAAGATATTGATGACCGAGTTTCCTCGGCTTGTCGCTCATGTTGAGGCACTGGAAGGACGTTCACAATCGATCGCTACCGCCTCTCCAAAGAAATGAAGCACCCGGACGTAACGAGGCGTCGGAATTTGACGACGACGACATCATCGGGTCGCTATTCCAAGACGACCACATTCAAGAGACTTGCGAAAAAGAGGAGAACAATATCGCTCTGCTCCACCGCCGGCCGACGATGAAACAATAGCAACACCATCGGCGGCCGATGTCATCATCGAGTTTGTCGCCGTTGATGACATGGCCATAACGGTGGAGGACATCGTAGATGATGTGGCCGTTGCCGCGGTTGAGAAGATCATTTACTCTCTTGTTAACGAAATCCACGACCCGGTAGAACTGGCTGCCGAGAGTGCGGCATCAAAGATGGACACAATCCCTGAAGAACAAGAACAAGCTAAAGGTGTGTCTCCCTGCTGATGCTCGCTGCGTGGCCACGGTTGAGAAGATCGTTGAATCGCTGCCGCGGGCCGTGGTCATGGCCGACGCATCGCATCGAATCGTGACACAATCCCACAACAAGAAGAAGCATGTAGGGGGTATGTCTCGCGGTTGATGCCGTCGCCGTCCCCGCATCGAGCGGACACAATCCCACAACAACAACAACCATGTAAGGATGTGTCTGCGGTTGATGCTGTCGCCATCGGCCCCGCATCGAAGCCAGACACAATCCCACAACAACAACAACCATGTAAGGATGTGTCTGCGGCTGATGCTGTCGTCGTCGTCCCCGCATCGAAACAAGACACAATCCCACAACAACAACAACCATGTAAGGTTGTGTCTGCGGTTGATGTTGTCGTCGTCCCCGCATCGAAAGAAGATGCTGCTGGTGCTGAACACCGTCAAGGCTCAACGATAGTGCCCCATGAAGACCCCGACCGAGCAACGAGAGAGATGATCAAAGCCAATCAACACTGGGAAGAGACGTCTCGGAAAGTCTTTCTTCCGAAGAAGAAAAAATGAGTTGACCAATCGCGTCTTAACAAATACGAGCAGGAGTTGATGAGGATCTTCCTTAACTGCCGTATGGACAGGTAAGTTTAAAGTTTTTATGATAGTGTTTAAATGTTTATATATTATCATTTAATTTATCTACTTAACGTTTAATTATTTATAATATCATTTGAAAATTGATAATATCATTTAAATATTTAGAATATGGTCTAATTATATCTGTCATCGTTTAACCTCAGCAGTGTCGTATGGAGAATGACGCTGTCAGCACCACACGGGATAAATTATACACTCTACTTGAGGGGAAGGAGATGGCCACAGATGATGTGATGGACGCTTTCGTATGCATAATACAAAAGTCGCTGAGCAAAGTGCCATATCCTTACATGAAGCGCGCCTCCATCACAAGATCACCGGGCTACTGCTTTATGTCAAAGCAGACGACGCACTATGAAACAACTATGGCTATGATCGGAGATGCTGTGCACAACTTGCATGAAGTTCAAATTGTCATCCTCCCGATAATCATGAATGGCCACTTCCATGTCGCCGCCCTCGACAATGATAAACAAGAATACATGCATTATTCTTCATGCACGGGGTACGAAAAAGACGCGTTGGACATGGTAAGTTCTTTAATTATGTCTGATTAATAGTGTTTGTTATTTGATCGGTATTTTAATCTCAACTTGCATATCTCGACAACGGTATCTATTCGACAATTGTGTCGATATGGAGTTCGGCGAGTTGGCGACCGCAAAGTACTCACTCGTTCACGACATGGAAACCCCACGCCAAAAACAAGGAAGCGCTCAATTGCGCCTGCCTATGTCATGCGGTTTATCGAGCAATTACTTTGGGGTGAGAAGCTACGGCTACCGCAGCATGCATCGCTCCTTACATGAGATTAAAGTATGTTTCTCGTGATACTTAAGGAGGGGAGGGCAACTAGCATCCATTAGAAAGGGGGTCATCGAAACGGGTTAAATTTTTGTTTTTCAAGAACAGACTTGTATATGTCAATGTGAATTTTGTTTTCGAATGTAAAACCAGACAAATTCAATTCATTGTTTTTTTGTTTTTCGAAGAACATGACTTGTATATGTCAATGTAAATTTTGTTTGTTTTCAATTGTAAAGCGTGTTAAATTCCATTCGGGCTTTCATTTCATTGTTTAATTTACTGATGTCATTGTTTACATTTCAGTTTAATTGTTTAAATTTACCATCTACCGCTTAAAAAAATCAGTTTGAAATATTTAAAATTACAATTTCTCCTGCTTAAAATAACACTGCCTCTGCTTTTAAATAAATGATAACACTGTAAAGAATAAGAGTTTAAATATGAAAAGTTGCCACTCAATTCAGATTGTTTCTCTTTAGAAGTTAGCTTATTTACAATGCCTAGTTGGCGACAGTTTCATTGCAAGATCTATGATTGTGACCGGATCCATGGCAGGGGCTGCAATGTAACTCGCGGACATCAAACGCTTGCGACTCGATCCTCTTTCGTCTAGGACGCCCAGGCTGCCTTCTCGTCACAGGCGGTCGCAAACGAAGCTCACGATTTCCGTCTGAAGGCTTGTCATTGTCGGGTATGAGGAATATAGCTACCTTATACGCCAATTTGTAATTGTCGACGGTGAAGCAGTCGCTAATAAATCAATGAACGTTGGTGTCTGTCTGCATTATTGCAGAGCAAGCGTGTTTGCAAGGGATACCATAAACTTGCCACCTTCGACATGAACAAGTTATGATGGCAAGATCTACAGGGTTGCTGCACTGGTCGATCACTTCGTAACGATCATCGACACAACAACCAACACGAAGATTTCGGCTATCCTCGATAATTATCTCTACCTTCGAATGTATGTCTGGGCATAAGTAGGTCTCCCATTTGTTCGCTTGCTCACGCCGGTTACATAACATGGCCATCAATTTGAACCTGGCAAATAAGGTTAAAAAATGACAGTGATGGTTAAATAATTGTTAAACTTGTTTAAACAGTATAGTAAATATTTACACGATTAAATTAATATTTAAAGTCAGACAATTGTAATTAAACAAATATGGAAATGTTTAAAGGGTAACACTAAATGTTAAGTGTAAATCAACATTCGCAGACCCTATGGAGTCGACCATTTTCGTCACCGGTAAATGACGAGCTTCATTGATCCAAGCATTGAATGACGCCACGACATTTGAATACATCTCACCCCAACGATCATCTCTGAACAGATAATTCGATCAATGTGCCATATCCGATTTATTAATCAACCAGTGATGGGCTTCGGGTGATGTGGCCTGTAGTTCATTCACGGTATCATCGAATTCTTTAGCCGTGGATGCCCACGCAATGCTAAAGCATATAGACCAGCACTCCTCCCTCAATGCCTTCCCAAGTCTGACATTGGCTTTCATAAAATTGGCCTCCAAATGTGGAAGACAGTATGCATGTGGCGAAGAAGGGAAGACTCTCGCAATTGCGTTCACAAGGCCCTTGGACCTCTCCGACACGAAGGTAATTATATCATTATAATCTCCTTCCTTGTATAAAGCATCACCTAACTTGGATATAAACCAAGTCCAATTGGTGTCGGTCTCGTTGTCGACTATATTGAAAGCGACGTGGAAAAAAGCATTGTTTCCATCTTTCCCTGTGGCACCCAGTAGTGTACCCCGATACTTTCCAAGGAGGTGGGTACTATCGAGAAGCAGCAGCGGCCTGCAAGCCCTCTTGAATCCCACAATACACGCGCTGAAAGAAAAGAATTCACGTTTAAAACGATCACCGTCTCTTTCCACGATCGCAACGCTGCCGGGGTTTGTCTCAGCCACCTTATCCACATACCAAAGCAACAAGTCGTAGCTGGAGATGTCACTGCCGTCGAGGACCACTCGGCATGCTCTTTCCCCAACCAAGCCTGCTTGTATGGTATGTGGACACCATGTTCCCGCAACATGTCCTTCTGAATGTCGATGGCCTTGTACAAGGGCCGGTCCTTGAGCTTCTGAATTACTCGTGAGCTTACCCATTTTTTGGACGCTTTCAGATGTGATGCCGAACCTATTCCACCAACGCAAGTGTGTGACGGGTTGATTGTCTTGATTTTGAAAGTATTTTTATTATACTCTTTTGATGCATGAAGGCGCCAATGACAACCATAGGCATCGCATTCCCCAGTCACCCGATGTTTTTCGTTCTTTATGAATTTGAAGTCAAAATTCGGTTTGATTGCAAAATTTTGAAGTACATCCCTGAAATGTTCAACACCGTCAAAACGTTGTCCGATATCCAACGACGGCACTTCAGAATGATCTGATGAGGAAGGAAGACATCCCACACCGTCAGGGTCACCATGTGGTTGAACGGGAGCGCTCGCAGAATCTGAATTCCTGCCAACACTTTAGTTAAATGAAAAGATCAATATGTTAAGCAGAGAATAGTCTGTTTAAGTGATAAAGTAAATATTTAAATGTTAAATTAAATAGTTAAACAGTGAACAATTAACTTAAACGAATAGTACAAGATTTTAACTAGTGACTGACATACTTAAACAATAATGAACCTATACAACTGGATCAAATAAAAGAGAAGGAACTTACAACGAGTAAAACTCATTTTTATTAGGATTCGACAATGGCACATTGTCTGTCTCGACAACAAGATCAACTACAGCGCATTTGAAGATGGAATGCACGTGATACATCCGCTGGAAGTCAACATCATTTTCTATTGGACAAACCGTTTTATATCCATCGGGTGTGATAAACTTCACCCTGACAAGGGAAACTTCGAGAACCCATCGCTCACATATCTCAGCTAACACCAACTCCCAAGAAGTCTGAGCCGTGAACATTAGCACTCTTCCCTCCCCGTTGTATCTAGCAATACCACAAAAACTCTCCATAATATATCTGCCGAAAACCAAATCGTACAAACCAAATGAAAAGAAGAAAAAAAGGAAGAAGAAGACGTAAAGAACAAACAGCAATCAGAAAGGCCAACAAAAAATTGCACAGTTGTATGCATAGAGGTTAGACTAGACGTGATGTGATTGGGCAAAAAAGGAAATATATGTCACTGTCGCGAGGAAGCCATATTGTCATCGTTCGAATAAAAGTTCTCACCTTATCATGAGTCTCTGTTTAAACGTCAAGCTTTTTATGTTTAAACCGATACATATAGTGTTTAAAATAACGGTTAACTGTTTAAATAAATTCTATATCATTTAAATATTATGTAAACCGTTTAAATATAGTGATTTAACTATTTTAAAATATATGTTATTGTTTAAATTGAATGCTTTCACTGACATCGCGTTGAAGATGGGTACCTCCTGGGTCACTGTTTAAACATCTTTATGTATTTGCTTAAACACCGTTGTCATTGTTTAAAGAGTAAATCGATTATTGTTTAACTTTTTGTTTTGTTTACAATGCCGTTTTTTGTTTCTCAAATGGTTTTTTCTATGTCGCTGTTTAAATTTCACAAGTTATCACAAGTTGACACTCAAATAAGTTTGTTTGTTTAAAAAATTTAAACGTTTACAATGGATAATCTGATTAAATATCAGAAGTTCACACTCAAATAAGCTTGTTTCATTTAAAATAAAACATTTACAACATTTACAACATCTTCTCGGACCTTGGACACTCGCGATTCGACCCTCGTTCGTCTATTAAGATTTTGGTCTGACTCACCAAGTATCTGTACATTCGAATGATCATGGCGGTTGCATAACATGCGCATCAACTTAAACTTGCACAATGTAGAACGCAACACATTAAAAAAGGTTAAGCAAACACATTCATAAAAACGTCTATTAATCAATGTGTCATGGTCTGACTTAAGCGAAGATCCTGAGAGTTAAACACAGAATGTAATATTTGTACACTGACGAAAGGTTCTTAAACGGTAAGAACAATTCCCAAGTGATAAATATCAACTCCATCTTAAAGGATGTTTCATGATCTTCCTCCTCTAGAGAATCCTCCGCAATCACGCAATAAGTGAAAACTTTCTTTTCTTACCCAAGTCAAAATGCCCGCTTAATTGCTTGCCCGTCATCCACCGCTGGAGAATCCTCTGCATTCAGGCAATTATGCGGGAATTTTGACTTGGGCAAGAAAAGATAGTTTAACTTGTTGCGTGATTACGGCTGATTGATTCTCATGATGAGTAAGATCATGAGACATCCTTTAAGATAGAGTTGATCTTCGAATTTTCGTCTGACTCCAGCTAATATCATACACAAGAAGCAGATGAGGAGGAGGAGGAGGACGACGACGACGACGACGAGGAGTGGTTGTCCATGGGAAGGGTTCTTCCTTGTCATTTATGGTGTGAAGTCCACAAGCAGGTTGACACTTCATATCCGAGAAAAAAGTGAAACACACAGTGGACCGAGATTGACTGATCACAACGAACGGGTGTTCGGATATTTATGTTACCGTGCACAAGAATTAATGCCGTCATTAATTCTTATGCATGGGATACCATAACCTTGCCACCTGCCAACACTTCAGTTCAAACGAAAAAGATCAATATTTTACGAAGAGACTTTGAGAATTTACACGTTAATATGAATAGTTAAACAGGTAAAGATAAATTTAAACGGAGACGACAATTATTAAACAAATTTGTAATATATTTAAACAGATAATAGCAAAGAGTTAAACAGTATTTAAAATATACAACTAGATAACCATAAACAAGAAGAACTACTATAAACGAAAAGAACTTTACAACAAAATGAACTCGTTTTCAGTAGGATTCGACAATGGCACATCGTCTGTCTCGACAACAAGATCGACTACAGCTTATTTGAAGATGGAGTGCACTTGACCAAACCGATGGAAATCAACTTCATTTTCTGTTGGAGAAACCGATTTATATATTTCGGGTATGATAAACTTCACCCAGACTCGTTTCCTGAAACAGATTTACATCTATAATTACCACAAAAACCCTCCATAATAAACACCCGCAGAATGGTCAAAATGATAGCAACGAAGATATTCTCACCAGTATACTGAAACCGCGGAAGCGAAGTCGAACAAACAAAATGAGGAGAAATGAGGAGAAGAACAAGATGTAATGCAACTTCTAGGCATTGTCTATCAGAAACCAAGCAGAAAGCCCTTGAAAAGGTTGGACATGATGTGATTTGGCGTTTTTTTCCCCACCATTTGCAAGGGCAAAAATGAGATTTCACAACATGGACCCATTTCAAGTGAACGGTAGGGGTAAAAGGGAAGTTAAACACTAATTGAAGGGCTATCCGGGATGTGTAAAAGTAGGAGGGGGTTTTTGGGAAGTTTTGAAAAGTACGAGGGGTGAACAGTAATTTTCCCTTTAAAATATTGTATAAAGTGAATGAAATTTTAATTTTTTAATTTTGAATTTATTAATATGAAATTTTATTAATCAGAATCGTACATTTTTCTTTAAAATTTTCAATTTTTAAAAAGTTTATTTTATTCTATTCCTATTGAGTAAATAAATTGGTTAATTTAATGCTTAATCAGTTTTATATTTTTCCGCGACTAATTTTTCTAAAACCATATTGTCTCAGTGCCATCGAATTTTGATGATGGACAATATTATGTTTGCAAGAGGCTGCAATAAACTACCTATTATCAGTTGCATCCTCTGTCATAGTGTCATCAAGTGGCGAACCATCTTTTCTTTGGATGCAGCTTTGCCACTTCCATTTGCTATTGTTTTACATATGTCCTAGGGTTTCAGTGTGCCCCAGAATCTAGTTTAGACTTGTGGGGGCTTGGCTTAAAGGTGTGCGTAATACGCTCCGGCATCTTACTCTTCGCTTGTTAAGGCAATTATTTGGCAGATATTGCTGGGAGAAAATGATTGCATTTTCAATGCTGCAACTTTATCATTATCCTTCATTTTTATTAAAATTTTCCACTTGTATCTAGCTTGGGTGAATGCAATTATAACTTCTAAAAGGCAGTAGCTTGATGAACCTTCATTGGGAGTTAACCGTTGTATCGAGTTTTCTGGACAATCCAAGCGCAAAGTATGCCAACCTACCCGATGCTTTGGCCGTCTCGTGGCGGTTCTCGGACCCCTTCAATTATATCCGTCTTATTGTTTCCATGCAGAACTCTCGCTGGTTGCTTCCCCTTTTCCAATCCATTTAAATGAATGGATTTTGGATTCCGGTTGTACTTACCATATGACTCCCAATAGGGAGTGGTTCTTTGATTTTAAAGAAGTAGATGGAGGAGTTGTCTATATGGGCAATGACAACACCTGTAAGATGGCTGGTATAGGCTCTGTTCAATTGCAGAACGATGATGGATGAACCAGGACCCTGTCAAAAGTTCGATATGTACCGAGCTTAAAGAAAAACCTCATCTCTTTGGGAGCCTTGGAATCTAAAGGCTTAGCTGTGACAATAAAAGATGGAGGTTTAAAGGCTACATCAGGTGTACTCGTTGTATTAAAAGGTGTTAGAAGAAATAACTTGTATTACTATCAAGATAGTACGGTTATTGGAACAGTAGCAACAGCTTCAAAAGAAGATAAGGAGTCCGAAATAACCAAGTTGTGGCACATGCAATTGGGACATGCTGGTGAAAAATCCTTGTAAATTCTTGTGAAACAAGGATTGTTTAATGGTGTGAAGTCTTGCAAATTAGACCTTTTCAAGTATTGTGTTCTAGGAAAGCAAAAGAGAGTGAAATTCAGTACTGCTATCCACAATACAGAAGGTATTCTGGATTATGTTCACTCATATGTGTGGGGACCGACCACAACACCATCTTTAGGAGGTAAACATTACTTAGTTACTTTTGTTGATGACTTTTCCAGAAGAATTTGGGTATATAGCTTGAAGACGAACGATGAAGTATTGGGAGTTTTCCTTAAGTGGAAAACTATTATGGAGAACCAAATCGGAAGAAGAATCAAGAAGCTCAGAACTGATAATGGTGGAGAATACAAGAGTGATCCATTCTTTGACGTATGCAGTACGCATGGCATTATCCGACACTTCATAGTCAGAAATACACCACAACAAAATGGTGTGTCAGAACACATGAACTGAACTTTACTGGAGAAAGTTCGCTGTATGTTGTCTAATGCTGGATTGGGCAAGCAATTTTGGACTGAAGCTTTGGCGTATGTGCAACACCTCATTAACCATTTTCCATCATCAGCTATTGGTGGTAAAACACCTATGGAGGTATGGTTTGGAAAACTTGCTACAGATTATGACTCTTTATATATATTTGGGTCTATTGCTTACTATCATGTGAAGGAGTCAAAATTGGACCCAAGAGTAAAGAAAGCATTTTTTTATCGGAATCACCTCTAGAATAAAGGGATTCCACTTATGGTGCCCAGAAACAAAGAAGGTGATATTTAGCAGAGATGTGACATTTGATGAATCTGTTACGCTGAACAAGGCAATAGATGATGCTGGCCAGATTAGTTGTACTCCAAAGCAGGTGGAGTTTGAGAAGATAACAATAAGCTCAACAAAATAAGTAGTGGCTGTAGATGACTCTCCAAAAGTTGAAGAGGCAGAGGATCCGACACCAGAACAACAACCATACTCAATTGCAACAAGTAGACCAATATGATAAATTAGAAGACCTGCTTGTTTTGTTGATATGGTGGCTTATGCACTTTCAGTGGTAGATGATGATATCCCTTCCAACTTTCAAGAAGCATCCTAGAGTCAAAAAAGTGAGAAGTGGAAGGAAGCTATGGATGAAGAGATGTTGTCTCTTCAGAAGAACAAGACTTGGGGGTTGGTGCAACCACTGTAGAATAAGAGGGATATTGGGTGCAAATGGGTATATACAAAGAAATAAGGATCTTCTGATAAGAATGAAGTTCACTACAAAGAAAGATTGGTGGCAAAAGGCTACACTCAGAAGGAGGGAATTGACTACAATGAGGTATTCTCTCTAGTTGTAAAACATTCATCTATAAGAATTTTGTTGGATTTGGTAGTGCAGTTCAATTTGGAGCTAGCTCAACTTGATTTGAAGACTGCATTCTTACATGGTGACTTGGAAGAGGAATATACATGACTCAATCTGAAGGATTTAAGGTTGCTAGCAAAGAAAATTGGGTGTGCAAGCTATGCAACGCGCTATACGAATTGAAGCAATCTCCAAGGCAATGATACAAGCGATTTGATTGCTTCATGAGAGGGCAAAAATACGCAAGAAGTAAATAGGATCATTGTGCATATTTCCGAAAGCTATCAGATGAATTATTCATTTACCTGCTCTTGTATGTTGATGATATGCTGATTGCATCAAAGAACCAAGCAGAGATAAATAGGGTAAAGATTCAATTGAATCGAGAGTTTTAAATGAAGGATCTAGTTAGTGCTAAGAAGATCATTGGGATGGAGATAAGTAGAGATAGAGAAAAAGGTAAGCTTTGTTTGACACAAAAGTAGTATCTGAAAAAGGTATTACAGTGTTTTGGTATGCATGATAATTCAAAACCTTTGAATACCCCACTTGCCCCGCATTTGATGCTTAGTGCAGATATGTCTCCAAAGAATGAAGAAGAACAAGAATATATGGCCGAAGTGCCATATGCCAATGCAATGGGAAGCTTGATGTATGCTATGGTGTGTACAAGACACTGGAAAGCTGTGATATATGCATGCTGGGGTACGTAAAGAACACTGGAAAGCTGTGAAAAGTATTCTACGGTATATTCTTAACACCATAAATGTTGGTTTGTTGTTTGAGTAGGATGATAGTCCACATGCAGTTGGATATTGTGATTCTGACTATGTAGGAGATTTAGACAAACAAAGATCGACTACTGGATATTTATTTACTTTAGGAAGAGCACTAGTCAGTTGGAAATCCACTTTACAATTAACAATGGCATTGTCTACAACAGAAGCAGAGTACATGGAAGTTACTGAAGTTGTTAAAGAGGAGATATGGCTTCAAGGAATGCTAGAAGATTTGGGTGTTGGTCAGAAGCACATTATGGTGCGTTGTGATAGTTAGAGTGCTATTTGTTTAGCAAAGAACGAAGTCTTTCATGCAAGAACGAATCACATTGATGTCCGATATCATTTCGTGCAAGATATTGTTGAAGAAGGTAAGATCCTTCTCGAGAAGATTCACACTGAAGAAAACCTTGTACATATGATGACTAAGGTGATATCAGCAAACAAGTTCAAACATTGTTTAGACTCGTTAAATATCTTGCATGTTTGAACACCTTCAGGTGTATGGCATCGACGGCTGCATTTAGTGACACAGACTACTAATTTTTTCCAATATGTTTCTAGAATTGAAGAAGAGTTGACAAACAAGCCAAGGTGGAGATTGTGAATAATTGCTTTTGTTTGTAAAGTAAACAGTAATGGCTTAAGGATTTTAGTCCCACATTGGGTGGAGGATGTAAGCCTATAAAAGGGTGTTTAAGGCATTGGTTTGAATCATCCCATTTTCTTCATCCTCTTCTTCTATATTAGTGGAGGTACTTTAAGTAGGACTTCCCACATGTAGGTAAATGAAAAATTACCAAAATTTGTAAGCTTTGGAGTTAATGCAGAGGTGTCTTGCCGTGGTGTCCAAGGAGTACGCAAATTGCCGAACCTCATAAAAATTTTGGTGTGTTTGTTCCTTTCATTATTTTGATTTAGTTTTTATATTCAGTATTCAATTATTATATTTGCTAGGTTATTTATGTTTGTAGTAGGATAGTATTTGTACGTAAAGTACTATTTATTTGCCACTATTCATACATATGGTACTATTCATCTACTATTTGTTGTTAGTAAAGGGAAGGTACCTAGTTCCCCTAACAAGGATGTGATTGAAGCGAATGAAAGTTGAAGTACCGGCGATGTATAGCTGGATGAAGTCTAGAGTTGCACTCAAATATGGCAGCATGAAGAAACTCACGTACACAGTATGGAAGACTTGATGTTTTGTATTAAAAGTCCACTATACCTCTTGGTGTTTAAGTTGTGAAGAGCAGTGGATGCTTTTGAAAAAGTAAGTTATTTTAAAACAGTATTTCTAGAAGTTGTAACTAAGCTAATGAATGCTTGGTCTGTTGTATAACGTTATCTTTTTTAATATATTATGGAATATGAGCTGATAGTTCATTGGTTGCCTCATTTTCTATAGAAAAAGTTTCTTCTTCTCAAAAGACACTACAACTAGTTGCTTACTTGTTTTTAATATAAATCTCATTCGTTTCTTTTTGTGATCCTCAACTCAACCCTAAATTTTTTAATCCATTTATAACTTTATCCGACTACATTAGTTTTCTTTTGTTTTTGTTTTATATTAAATTTTAACTTGTCAAACCCCGGATCCACTTGACATATATAACAAAGGCTTTACATGTTGATAACTCGGTGCATATAAACTTAGATGGAAAACATAAGTCCGGTTATGCCTCCAAGTACCACCATGATTGCAACCAACATTGATAATATGCATGAGATCCTCTCTTGGGTGATGGCTACTTCAGTTTGGAAATTTCAAAGCTTGTGCAAGTTATGGCAGTCAGTCATCTCCAAAACCTATTTCATAGCCACTTATACACACCATCATGATTGTCACATCATCTTTGGTCACTTGGGCACTTGCATATTTTGACATCCGTACGGTTTTCTAGAATGGCTCTGTCAATTGGGCACTTGCATATTTTGACAAACTCTTTCTTGTTCCCTTCGACATTGAAACTCATAATGTGAAGGAAACATTAATACCATCCAATACTCTGATAGACCATGCAACATCAATAAATATGAGTGAGTCTCAAGAGGATATGTCTGTTAGTTGTGATTGAATCTGAAGAGAATTGAAGAAGAATTGGAGTAGAGAAGCAATTTTGCTACTGCTGTGAATGTCCTGGTGTCTTTAGTTTGGATTGGAAGGGCAGTGTTGTCTTTTCAGGTGTTTGAATGTCTGTTAAGTTCGTTAGTTCTTGGCTGGAAATAAATCAACGGCTGTGATACAGTTCATCAGAGAAAAGGTATAAGTTCGAGGCAGAGGTTAAGTCAAGCATCGGGGTTAGCTTTTGATTGTATGGTCCAGATTTGATCCATCAAAGAAGAATGTTTAAGTTCGAGGCAGCAGCTGAAGTAAAGGTTTGATGAATCAATGAACGACTGAGATTTGATCATCACAGATAAATTTCATTAGTTCGAGGCAAAGCGGCTGGGTGGATGAAGAGCGGTTGAGGTGATCTGGTTCAGACACGTGGGATGATGACTAACCTGTTTCTTTTTAGCTACCAAAGTTTGTATAAAGGATGGTTTAATTGTTTTTCAGTACAAAAAGAGCTCTTTTCTGTGTGTGTGTGTTTTCTGTTAAGTCTCTCCTTGTGTGAATTTTCCTGATTCACTGAGTGAGATTTGAGTCTTGATGTTTATAAAAAATTTGTTCCTTGTGATGTCTACTTTATATGTAGTTTCTATCAGTGGTATCAAAGCTACGAGGTGAGAGTTGTTGTGTGTGTTTGTATGTTGTTTGTGTGCTGTTTTTTTGTGCTGCTTTTTGGTGCAGAATTCTCTTTTAAGTGATTTGTGTGGTGTATTTGTTTTGGAGATTAAAGTTGTAGTTGGTGAAGGTGTTCTTGGAGATCTGTGAAGTGTAAATGTTTGTGTGAAGCCTTAATTGGGTTAAAATTGCAGCAAGTAAACAGAAGATGGCATCTAGTTCTTTATTTACATCAACAACGAAATTTCTCATTCATTATTACCAATTTTTAAAGGAGATGGATATGAACACTGGAGCTTTAGGATGAAGACCTTTTTCAGGTCTCAGAAGCTGTGGAAAATTGTTGAGGAAGGTTTTAGTGAAGAGAAGCCAACTGAAATGGAAAATGATGCAAAGGCTTTTTCTTATTATAGCAAGCTGTGGATGAGTTAATTCTTCACAGGTTGGTGAGATATAATTAAGCAAAAGAAGCTTGGGATCATCTCGAGAATGAAAATCAAGGTTCTTCTAGGATGGTTTCAATGAGACAACAGACTTTGAGATAGAAATTTGATCACCTGTAGATGAGAGAAGAAAAAATAGTCCAACATTATATTACAAGAGTTTTAGCTGTTGTAAACCAAATTAGAGGTATGGGGACTGAGTTGAAGGACGTTGAGGTAGTCTTGAAGGTCATGAGAAGTTTATCTTCAAGATTTGTACATGCTGTAACTTTAATTGAATAAGCAAGAGACATGAAGACAGTGACTTTGGATGAATTGAGCAGTGCATTGCAAGCTCATGAAGCTAGATATAATCAATACTCTGAAAAACAAGAAGATAGGTCTTTTGTGGTTGATGGAGAAACAAGAGATGGGAGAAATGTGCAGAGAGGAAGAGGTAGAGGTTTTAGAGGAATAGTAGAGCTGATGGCAATTGGAGAGGTAGTGGTTATGTTGATCAAAGGCAAAGTGGGCAAAGACATCACTGTTCTTCTGAGAATAATACTTGGCAGAGAGGTAGAATGGGGTCAAGACCTTTTGGAAGATTTTCTAGAGGTCAAAGACAATTTAGTGGATAGAGATTTAATAGAGGAGGAGGTTTGCAGAACATTCAGTGCTTCAATTGCAAGAAATTTGGCCACACACAGTCACATTGTTGGTCTCAGAATATAAACTTTGAGAAGGGATCAAGTTCTAATTCTCAAGATAATACAAATGCTAATGAGTATGGTAATCTGTTTCTGGTTCATGGGGGAGATGATAGGGTTATTTCTTCTCTTTGGTTGTTGGATAGTGGATGTTCAAATCATATAACAGGTAATAAAAATTTATTTTATAGCCTGGATGAATCAGTGAAGCATGTGATGAAATTGGGCAATGATAGAAAGGTTGAGGTGCAAGGAAGAGGATTAGTTCTAGTCATGATGCAAGGAGAAGTTAAAAAGCTGATTCATAATGTAAAGTATGTTCCTGTGTTGCCGCACAATTTATAGAGTATTGGGCAATTTATTGCTTGTGATTATGAAGTTGTGTTCAAGAAGAATTGGTGCAGGATATTAAATGCAGCAGGTGAGTCAGTGTTGATATTTCATAGATACAAAAACAATTTATATCTTATAGAGTTCTCTTCAGATTTTGAGCAGGCAAATTTGGTTAAGAGAAAGGACAATGAATCTCAATTATGGCATCAAAGATATGGGCATTTAAATTTTCAGGGGCTGCAGAAGTTAGCTCAGAAGGAAATGGTGTTGGGTTTGCTTGAAATTCAGAATGCTAGACACTGTGAAGATTGTATGTATGGAAAATGGGCTAGATTGCCTTTTAATTCTAGAAAATCATGGAGAGCTAGAAACAAACTTCAATTGGTACATGCTGATGTGTGTGGGCCAATGCAAACTGAAGCAATTGATGGAGGTAAATACTTTCTTTTGTTTATTGATGATTTTTCAAGGATGTGTTGGGTATATATTTTGAAGTTTAAGCATGAAGTTTTCAACTGTTTTAAGAGATTTATGTATTTAGTGGAAAGACAATCTGGATGTAAACTCAAAATTTTCAGAATGGATGGAGGAGGAGAATTTATATCAAGAGAATTTCAAGAATTCTATGTACAGAAAGGAGTGAAACATGAATTAATAGCTCCATACACACCTCAGCAAAATGGAATTGCAGAGAGGAAGAACAGGATTTTGGTTGAAAAATCTAGGAGGATGCTTAAGGCTAGTGGTTTGGAGAAAAAATTCTGGGCAGATGCTATTTTTGCAGTAGCATATATCTCCAATATATCACCAACATATGCTGTTCCTGGGAGGACACCGCATGAAGTGTGGTTTGGCATTAAACCAAAGGTATCTAATTTGAAGGTGTTTGGTTGTATAGCTTTTGTTCATGTACCTTCATTCTTAACATGTACAGAAACTTGATGATAGAGCAGTTAAAGGTGTTTTTATTTGGTACTGCACTGATGCTAAAGCCTACCAGGTCTATGTTCCTGATTTTGGGAAAACTCTAATCAGTAGAAATGTAAAATTTCGTAAGTCTAAATTTTGGCAGTGGTCTGGAAAATGGAATTTTCATCTTCTGATGCTGTTATACTTTAGGAAAAGAGATTTGTATCAGTTGCAGGGAATTCTAGAATTAATGAAGAAGACAATTCAAAATCAACAGCTACTAATGGCAGTGACAGTGAAGGATCTCAAAGGCCAAATGATCACAGATCTGATTCTAGTGTTGATGAATCTCCTACACTAAAGGTTAGAACTTTGAAGGAATTATATGAAAGTTGTTCATATGTTTTCAATGTTTCTGATCCTAGTAGCTTTGAGGAAGCTGAAAAATTTGAACATTGGAGGAGAGCTATGGCAGAGGAAATTGATTCAATTCAGAAGAATGAAACCTGGAAATTGTGTGAATTGCTAGAAAGAAAAAAGGTAATAGGTGTCAAGTGGGTATATAGAACCAAATTGAAGCCAAATGGAGAAATTGAGAGGCGTAAGGCAAGACTTGTAGCTAAAGAGGTTTCTCAAGAATATGGAGTTGACTATGAGGAAGTGTTTGCTCCAGTAGCTAGAATGGATACAGTCAGGATTATTTTGGCTTTGAGTGGTCAGAGAAATTTTACCAATCTATCAGCTGGATATAAAATCTGCATTCTTAAATGGCAGAATTGAAGAGGAAGTGTATGTTTCTCAAAACAAAGATTTTGTAGTTCAAGGCAAGGAAGGTCACATGTATAGACTGTTTAAAGCCTTGTATGGTTTGAAGCAAGACCCTAGATCTTGGTATGAAAGGCTGGATGCTTGGTTTGTTTCACAAGGGTTTTATAAAAGCTTGACAGAACACACTTTATACAAGAAATTGGGGAATCATACTAAGGTATTACTGGTTTGTGTTTATGTTGATGATTTGCTTTGTTTGAGTTCATCAACATAAATGATTGAGAAATTCAAATCAAATATGAAGAAGGAATTTGATATGACAGACCTTGGTCTGATGAAGTATTTTTTGGGTTTGGAGGTGAATCAAACCGAAAAGGGTGTGCATGTGTCTTAGAAAAAATATGCAAAGGACTTATTGAAGTAGTTCAACATGCAAGGATGTAAAGCTCTTGGTGTTCCTATGAAACAGTGTACCAAATTGCAGTTAAATGATGAAGTTGAGAGTGCTAATGCAACCTGTTATAGAAGCTTGGTTGGTAAGCTCTTGTATTTGACACACACAAGACCTAATTTAGTTTATGCTGTGAATCTTTAATCTAGGCATATGGCTCAGCCTACTAAAATTGATTTGGGGGCTACAAAACATGTGTTAAGGTATGTTGCTGGAACCTATGACTTTGGAATTCAATACAACAGAAATGTTCCTTGTATACTTGAAGGATATTCAAATAGTGATTGGTGTGGTGATACTCAAGATAGAAAGAGCACAACATGTTTTGTATTTAATGTTGGTTCTGGTGCTGTATGCTGGGCTTCAAAAAAATAAGAAGTTGTGGCTTTATCCTCTACAGAAGATGAATATGTGGCTTTGAGTGCAGCATGTTGCCAAAGCATATGGATGGAAAAGATATTGGGAGATTGTGAAGTAAATTGTGATGCAGCTATTCAAATGTGGTGTAACAAAAAGTCATGCATAGAAATTGCAAGAAATCCTACTCTCCATGGCCGAACGAAACACATGGATGTCAAATTTCATCATATAAGGGAACTAATAGCAAAGAAGAAGTTTCAGTTAAATTTTTGTAGTACAAGTATGCAAGTGGCTGATATATTTACAAAATGCTTGAGTATTCAGAAGCATGAGTAGTTTAAAGGAGAGATGGAAGTGTGTCAGCTTCAATCAAGGGGGGATTTTGTTAGTTGTGATTGAATCTGAAGAGAATTGAAGAAGAATTGGAGTATAGAAGCAAGTTTGCTGCTGCTGTGAATGTCTTGGTGTCTTTAGCTTGGATTGGAAGGGCAGTGTTGTCTTTTCAGGTGTTTGAATGTCTGTTAAGTTCGTTAGTTCTTCACTGGAAATAAATCAATGGCTGTGATGCAATTCATCAGAGAAAAGGTGTAAGTTCGAGGCAGAGGTTAAGTCAAGCATCGGGGTTAGCTTTTGATTGTATGGTCCAGATTTGATCCATCAAAGAAGAATGTTTAAGTTCGAGGCAGCAGCTGAAGTAAAGGTTTGATGAATCAATGAACGGCTGAGATTTAATCATCACAGATAAATTTCATTAGTTTGAGGCAAAGCGGCTAGGTGGATGAACAGCGGTTAAGGTAATCTGGTTCAGACGCGTGGGATGATGACTAACCTGTTTCTTTTCAATCACCAAAGTTTGTATAAATTATGGTTTAATTGTTTTTCAGTACAAAAAGAGCTTTTTTTTTGTGTGTGTGTGTTTCTATTAAGTCTCTCTTTGTGTGAATTTTCCTAATTCACTGAGTGAGATTTGAGTCTTGAAGTTTATAAGAAATTTGTTCCTTGTGATGTCTACTTTATATGTAGTTTCTATCAATGTCATCCCCACCATTAGTATGATAATTGACCTCATAAGCTTTGGATGCTAATTCTCTTGCATTTTCCCTTGAAAGCTTGTGAGCCGTATAACCCAGAGATGGTCGCCACACTTCCTTTCAAAGCATTCTTCAAGGGAGTCTTGTTCTTCTTTTCCTTCGTTGCGGTCTTGTTAATGTGGTGTTAGTAACTTTGGGAGTATTTGAAGCTTTGATTGGTGTTGAGTAGAGAGAATATGTGGAACATATTTTATTAGCACTTCAAAATTCTTTACACTCTACACTATCACTCTCTTACTTGTTGGCCCAAAACCAATTGGCTAAAACCATCTCCTCCAAACCTTTGGCCCTAAACTAATTGCTCAAAACCATTAGCCCAAAACCAATGAACAAATCCATGGATTATAAACTAATGGCTCATTAAACCATCAACATGGAGCTCTTGGTTTTGGGTAAATTTGTGGGCTGGTTCCTCTCTATAAATAGAGAAGATTAGCTTCTCATTCTTACATACAACCTTGAGTGAAGAATCAAGTGAAGAAGTGAGAGTGAGAGGAAATGAGAGAGAGAAGAAAAGTGTGAAAAAAATATTTTGAGAGTTAGTCCAATCTCCTAGTATAAGAGAGAGTTCTGGGTTTCTCATTGTTATTAGAGAGAGTTTGTAACTCCTGGAATTTTCCCACTTAGTAAGTTCTTCCATCTTTGCCCGTGGTTTTTACCCTATTTATTTAGGGGTTTTCCATGTAACATCTTTGTGTTCTTTATTTTTCAACATTTCTTTTCATTTATTTTACTATTGTATTGCTCTATTCGATCCTATTTTTTACAACAAGTGGTATCAGATATAGATCTTGGTGTAATATATCTACTTATCGTATGCTCTGTGGTTGCCACTATTAGTGGATCCTCCACATCAGAAAATAAGTTGAATAATTATTCACCTTTTGAAAGACTGATTACTGTTCTTGCAACAATTTCTAATAGAAGCAATGCGGCGAAATATGAGATTGAGAAATTTCAGTGGGAGTAATTTCTCACTGTGGAAGCTGAAGATAAAGGCAATCCTGAGGAAGGACAACTGCTTGGCGGCCATCACCGAAAGACCAGCTGAGATTAAAGATGATAAGTGGAATGAGATGGACGGGAACGCCGTTGCTGATCTTCATCTCGCACTTGCTGATGGAGTTCTATCAAGCATAGCGGAGAAGAAGACGGCGAAAAAGATCTAGGATCAACTCACTAAGTTGTATGAGGCCAAGTCACTCCACAACAAAATTTTCCTTAAAAGGAGACTCTATACTTTACATATGGCAGAATCTACTTCAGTGACGGGACACATGAATATACTGAACACTCTATTTTCCCAACTCACATCATTGGGACATACAATAGAGTCAAATGAACATGCAAAAATTCTACTCCAAAGTCTACCAGATTTGTATGATCAACTTGTCATCAACTTAACAAATAATGTCCCCACGGACAGTCTAGTTTTTGACAATATTGCAGCTACTGTTCTGGAGGAAGAGAGTCACCGCAAGAACAAGGAAGACAAGCTAGCAAGTTCACAACAAGCGGAGGCTTTGATGGTGACGAGAGGAAGAACAACAGAATGTGAATGTAATGGGAGTTACAATCGTGGTAGATCAAAGTCGAGAAGTAAGAAGACTTTCAAGTGCTACCACTGTGGCAAGAAAGGTCACTTGAAGAAGGATTGTTGGAGTCTAAATGAAAAGGATTCCAATCCTCAAGGGAATGTTGCAAACACTTCAGATGATGGAGAAGACATGGTGTGTGAAGCAGCAACTACATCAGGTAAAAGATTTACTGATGTATGGCTTCTTGATTCAGCAGCCATTTTTCACATGACCTCCCGAAGAGAATGGTTCTATCAGCATGAACCTATCTCTGGGGGATCTGTATACAACTGTAACGATCAAGCTTTGAAGATCGTTGGCATTGGCACTATCAAATTGAAGATGTACGATGGCACGGTTCGTACCATACAAGAAGTCCGACATGTGGAGGGCCTCAAGAAGAATTTGTTGTCTATAGGACAACTTGATGATCTTGGTTGCAAAATTGAAGTTCAAAACAAAATCATGAAGATAATTTGAGGCGTGCTTGTATGCATGAAGAGAGAAAAGATAGCTGCAAATCTATACATGCTGAAGGGAGAAACTTTGCAAGAAGGAGAAGCTTCAGTTGCCACAAGTAGTCCAACTGAAAGATGCACAATGACATGGCACAGGAAACTTGGACACATGTTAGAGCAAGAAATGAAGATTCTTGCAGAGAGGAATCTACTTCAAGGTCTCACAAAGGTAACACTACCCTTTTGTGAACATTGCATTGTAAGCAAGCAGCATCGACTCAAGTTCAACACATCTAATTCTAGAAGCAAAGCAATTCTAGAATTGGTTCACTCTGATGTGTGGCAAGCACCAGTTACATCCCTGGGAGCAGCAAATTACTTTGTATCATTTATTGATGACTATTCCAAGAGATGTTAGGTGTACACTATCAAGAGGAAGGCTGATATGTTTCAAGTCTTCAAATTTTACAAAGCGCGAGTGGAAGTTGAATCTGGCAAGAAGATTAAGTGCTTAAGGATTGATAATGGAGGAGAATACACTGGTAAAGAATTTGATGAATTCTGCAATCAAGAAAGCATCAAAAGGCAGTTCACTACAGCATACACTCCTCAACAAAATGGAGTGGCAGAGCGGATGAACAGGACTCTGTTGGAAAAAACAAGAGCCATGATGAGAGTTGCAAACTTAGACAAGAAGTTCTGGGCAGAAGCAACCAGCACCGCCTGTTATGTGGTGAATCGGGCCCCATCAATTGCAATCGAGTTAAAGACACCGATGGAGATGTGGACTGGTAAGCCAGTTGATTATTCAAACCTTCATATATTTGGAAGTCCTGTATATATAATGTACAATACCCAAGAAACTACAAAACTGGATCCAACACCCAGAAAATGTATGTTCTTAGGATATGCTGATGGTGTTAAGGGGTACTGCTTGTGGGATCCCACTGCCCATAAGGTTGTAATCAGCAGGGATGTTATCTTCATAGAAGATAAAGAACAAGAGCAAGTAGATGGTGAAAGCACTTCAAAAGAAATCACAGAGACTACAACAATACAGGTAGAAAAAGAAGCAGTGTGGTTGAAGATGGTGTTGGAAGAACTCGGGCACAAACAAGAGAACATCACTCTATATTGTGACAACCAAAGTGCATTGCATCTTGCAAGGAATCCAGCATTTCATTCAAAGACAAAACATATCAGAGTTCAGTACCATTTCGTTCGTGAGAAAGTTGAAGAAGTACAGTGGACATGCAAAAGATTCATACCAAGGATAATCTAGGAGACTTTATGACAAAAGTAATCAACGCTGACAGATTCATATGGTGTCGATCCTCTTGTGGTCTGACAGAGACGTAAGCAACATCGAATGGCAAGGAAGAAAGAATGGTGTGAAGATCTGATTGTCTTTCAGTCAAATCTTCAAGTGGGAGAATTGTTGGCCCTAAACTAATTGCTCAAAACCATTAGCCCAAAACCAATGAACAAATCCATGGATTATAAACTAATGGCTCATTAAACCATCAACATGGAGCTCTTGGTTTTGGGTAAATTTGTGCGCTGGTTCCTCTCTATAAATAGAGAAGATTAGCTTCTCATTCTTACATACAACCTTGAGTGAAGAATCAAATGAAGAAGTGAGAGTGAGAGGAAATTAAAGAGAGAAGAAAAGTGTGAAAAAAATATTTTGTGAGTTAGTCCAATCTCCTAGTATAAGAGAGAGTTCTGGGTTTCTCCTTGTTATTAGAGAGAGTTTGTAACTCCTGGAATTTTCCCACTTAGTAAGTTCTTCCATCTTTGCCCGTGGTTTTTACCCTATTCATTTAGGTTTTCCACGTAACATCTTTGTGTTCTTTATTTTTCAGCATTTCTTTTCATTTATTTTGCTATTGTATTGCTCTATTCGATCCTATATTTTACAACATTGTTTAGTGCAGATTCTTAATATAAGAAAGAACTAGGATAAATCTACTCTTCACAAGATTGCAAGAGAGTGAGTTGCTTGTCGGGGATCATAGGCATTAACTTTTCAATTTCAGATAAAGCTGCTGACTCTGGTTAAAGAGGATTAAGGGGCAGGTATACATCTTGTCACATCTTGTCATGATTATTCTTTACTGATGGTGTGTTGTAATATCTTCATTGTTTTTTGCATTGTGTTAATTCACACTTCTTTTCTTTTATCTTTATAATGTCTACTTCATACTCCCCTTGACAATGGTTGCACATGGCTGCAAGATCTTGGAAAATTTATAAATGGATCTCCATACATTAATTGCGAAAAGAATTGCACTTGGATTCTTATGACCAAGTCTCCTTTAATTGTGATAACATGGAGCTAGTAGGAGATGTTTGGTTACTTGGTAAGTGAAATTACAATGTAAGTGACAATGATGTATTTCAAATTACATAATTGTTGTTTAGTTTGTTGTGATTGAAAATACTGGAGAAATTGAAGCGTATAATAAATATATAAGTAGGGAGGTAAGATAATTCCATTACACTCTTTCAATCAAATAAAATCACAAAAAAATTTTTAACTTAAAAAATAAGCAAATTTCATGTTTTTCTTCCTACACATATTTTGTTTTTAATAATATATTTATCAAAATATTTAGTTGGAGATAAGAAAAATATTTGAAATTTAAATTGTTTTTCAAGTATCAAGTTGGATATTATATTTATTTAAAATAATTAAGTTTGACTTAATTAATATTAATAACAATTTAATATCTTAAAATTAAAATTTTAGTTTTTCTTAATAATGATACCTATTTATTATTAAGCAATTTTGATATAATATCTTGGGAATCACATTCCCAATAATCGACTGTAATGTAATATTCCATGAACCAAACGGTACTAATAGTTTTTAACTATATAAACAAATGCACTTTGATCCCTGAGAGATACCATTATATGCAAATTAATCTTTATGTTTGAGTTATATGACAATAATTATATCAACAACATTAAAATTTTCATTGCAATTCGACTTCACTAAGTGCGTGTGTATATAAGGGCCTGTTCACTTGTGGAAAAGTGGGTGGAAGTGGCACTTCCTTGAAGTGGGTGGAAGTGATACCACTTCCGGTGGTTCATGTGTTCATTTGGGAGGAAGTGACACTTTTCAGATATGCCCACTTTCCCTACTTCATATGTTCATTTGATAGGAAGTGAGGCCACTTCAGGATTGACTTTTGCATCATGTTTCTTTCCACCGAGGTGAGGGAAGTAAACAATAATAGTAATTAAAAAAAACTATTATTTTCTTAGTAATTATTATTGCATTATTATGAAAACCCTTTGAGAGTAATATAGTTTAAAATATGGTTTTTTTACAGATAAAAATTTTATTTTAATTTTACATAGTAACTAAAGCTTTTTAGATTTATAAGATGTAAAAATTATTATATTCATTTATTTAAATTGTGGGCTATTGATGCCATAGTTTTAATAGAATTTCCTACATAGCCAATATATAAAAGAAGTCACAAGTGCAAGATGTAGTTTCAATTCAATAGATCTGACCAAATGCAAATACAGGATTAGCAATCTAAAACTAGTGACATTTTTAATATTGACTTACAAATTCAAATTATGGCTAGAGGCATTCATCCATCCAACAAACTCGTAAAAATTATGCATGTGCAAATACAAAAGACATTCATTCATAGGAGAATAATACCAACGCAAAGTTATATCTTACAAACACCAATACAATGTTCCAAGCTTCATAGGATAATAAACTTTCACCCACTACAAAATAAACAACAACATATGGTTTTGCATTACAAAATCATAAGCTAAAGAAACAACATTTGTGTACATTAAATACACTAGGTGATGTTGGCACTGCTGCCTTGGTTTTCCTTAAGAAGAACAACTTGTGTCAACAAACCTTTAAATTCTCTACAGCAGGATCACCAGTAAATAGATTATTCTTGATTCCTATACAGACAGGTAACTATGTTCAATGCAAGTTTTCATTCTATACATACCCAATGTTAGACTCCGCTATCATAAAGAAACTAATATTTAAATTAGATCATGAAAAAGAACCAATACATGAGCTTTTGTATTCCAATTTGTTATACTAAATAAATACAAACAACTATCAAATAATCCTAAATCAGCTCTACACCCAGAAACAAAAGAGAAAATTAATCTTAAGGCGGCAATCAAGAGCTGGAATTCTTTATAGAATCCGGGCCGATCTTAGAGAAATGAGGGCCTAGGAAAAGCCATAATAAATATTTTTTAATTACTTTTATCAAATAATAAATCATATATTAAAAATAAAAAATATTATCATAAATCAATATATTAAATAAGATCAATTTTAGAGTTTTAAAAAATAATTAAAAGTTTTTAAAATTATAATTATACGGATAGGATCATATGATAGTAAATAAAATATATCAATATATTTTTTTTTTAAAAAAAGAGAACATCAATTGTGAGGCCCTAGAAATTTGCGGGGCCCTATTATAAGTGTGATAATTTAAAAACAATTAAAATTTTCAAGATAATTATATGGATAGGATTATAGGATGATAATAAATATAAATTTTAAATATAAATTGTTAAAAAAGAATATATGAATTGTGAGACAGTAAAACATTGTGGGGCCCTATTATAAGCAAATTTGTTTTGCATTGATATTATAATAAATTAAGTGTTCGAAAAATTTTAAATTTATAATTATATAGATAGAGATATAGGACGATAGTGGCCGTAATAAAAATTTAAAATATAATTTAAAAATGATTGTAGAGGCCACAGAAAATTATGTGTACATATTTGAAATTTGTCACACATTTTACTAACTGATAAAATCTTCAATATGATTATTATATGAATAGGATAATACTACGTGAAAATATTAAAATATATATATATATATATATTAATTATGGGGCACTCTTAAATCTCGCCCTGAGCATGGCCTTGCTGCCGCGTGTCTTAGGGCCTACCCTAGGTTTGCTTATATATCTTAAAGAAATCTATGTTTAGTCCAAAAATTTATCTTAGCCGTATATTTGATTGAATTCTTTACGTTGATGCAATTCATCAGTAAAATCGTGATTGAAATTATTATGTTTAAAAAGGAAAAATTAATCTTTTAATGAGTTTTCGTTTGAAGAGAGAAAGCGGTAGAAATCATTGAACCATGTTAGTTTGGGCCAATTAAATTTCAAAATCTTCGCTTCCTCAAATTTTCTTTCTCATGGATCGCTGGAAATCTAGACATCTAATTAAGAAAATTCATGATAGAATTTCCTATTATAGCTAAAAACCAAAGGTGAGGGTTTAGTAGTGCACGCCAAAGTGAGGTTCTTGAGATTACTCGCCAGTAGCTCTTTGGTCGAGTCAAGTTTGAGTGCATAGGTGAATTTGCCTTTTTGAAATACTGTTGCAATACTGAGTGGTGGTATGAATAACTCTCATAAGGAAAGTGTCAACAATTCGACCCACTTTCAAAGTGCGATTAAGGATTTGGGGTGTATATGCGAGGTGACATGTCTACATAATCAAATGAAAATAATAATACTTAAAAAATGAAAAATAAAAATTCTAAACCTTTTATCTCTTGACGCATAAAAGAACAAATTTGATTTATTTCCTTTAGCCAATCGAATAACTCTTTAAAACACATTATGGACCTTAAGTAGCTATACAAATCCATCTGCGTTTGTTTACTTTTGTTAGGATTTATTACATATTTTTAAATTTACATTATAATTAATTGGAGACTAGCACTCTTGGGGGTTCATGCTGCGATGTGTACCATAGCCATGCTTGAGATGAACTTGGCTTCACTCCCTCATTCTTTATTTCTTGTTCAAAACCTGGCTGCTTTTATTTATCAAAAATTTTATTACTTATAGAGATATCTATATTTGTATGTTTATGTGAGGATTTTAGTGGTTAACACATGATCATCATGTATATATATATAGTAGCGGAGATTAGAGAGCATACCTAATGTTTATGATTCAACATGATCATCTTGTCTAGTCCCTACCATTGACATAGAAATAAATAAAATAATAGTATTAAAACATGCTTTATTCCAAGTAGCGATGAACTCCACGCATCTTTTTAGTGAACCAAAATGCCACCCAACTTCATTAATTTTATGATAATTTTTATAAATTTCATTATGAAGGATTAATAAATACTATGTCCATTATAGTATCATCTTGTCCATTAATAGAAAGTAATTGAAGAAGCAAAAGTGAGGTTTCATGGCTCTCCATTCTAATCTACGAATTACATTTCCTCGTCCGACCACCCTCAAACTCAATCAATTAAGTGGGTTCATCATTTAATAAAAGTCATGACACATCATTAAGGTGTCCAAAGCCCATTGACAACTTCTACATTTGTCTCCAAAGAGTGAGCCCTTCTCAAGATAATTGATAACTATGATAATTAGCCATATGAATTTTTAATGTATGATATGATTATGTAATCAAATATATCTAGGTTGTTAGAGAGGTTGTTATGAGAGTCGGCCATTATCCTCGACACATAAACATGGTGTTTGTTACTGATTCTGACCTAGTCAGGTTTGTTTCAAATGATTGTAGTGGTCCCATTATAAAAAGGGTTATGAATATGAAAAGAAAAGTAGGAATCTTTTTGCCCTGAGAGACTGCTGTCTCCACCCTTCTTCTTTCTTTCTTCTTCTTCTCGTCCCTCCTTCTCCTCACGCGTTGCTTTTCTGCGCAAATGAGTGCACCTCCGCCTTGAGCAATTCACACCAAAATATAAAGCATAAACTTAAGATTCCAGTAGAATTAATAAAATTCATAAACTTAAGATGCAGTGAGAATTAATAAAAATTTAATTAGATAAAAATGAAGAGCCGTAGCAAGAGATAAAAGAATGAGGAGAGTGAAGACAAGCCTCATCTCAAAGCACCTGCTGGGTACACATCTTTTCTTGTAAACCCCTAACGGTTCTAGTTTCTAATTAATTATACTGAAAAATTTGAAAATATCTAATAAATACTAACAAATTCAATAAATAAACGGATTCTTCAAGGTCCATTAATAGTGTTTTAAGAAGTTACATTATTCAATGGCTAAAGAAATATATCAAAAATTTGTTCTTTACGTATAAGAGATGAAATATTTATAATTTATAATTTATAATTTATAATTATTATTTTTTTTATTTGATAATGTCAGACAAGTCATCTCCACATATACACCACAAATCCTTAATGTGCTTTTTGAAGAGGCGAATTGACCTTCCTATGAAAGTTATTCATGTACTACCACTCGTGTTGCAGCAATAGTTAAAAAAATCAATTATAGTTAAACTTATTCAGCAAAGAGCTACAACGACGGAATCTCAAGAAGCTCAATTTGGCACACTCCTAAACCCTACATAGTTTAGCTATATAATAGGAATTCAATCATGAAATTTTTTATTAATTAGAGGCAATACGTAACTA
>NW_024086474.1:0-19530 GCF_009730915.1 Dioscorea cayenensis subsp. rotundata
CCGTCCATGTCAATCAATGCTTTGGAAGTCTGCAAGAATGGTCCCCTAAGTATCAAGGGTACATCTGCATCCTCATCGACATCTAGCACTACAAAGTCAACCGGAAAAATGTACTTGTCCATCTTGACAAGCACGTCTTCAATGATGCCTCTCGGATGTCGTACCATTCGGTCCACCAATTGTAAAGTCATCCGAGTAGGCCTAGGCTCACCCAAGCCTAGCTTTGGGAAGAAAGTATATGGCATGACGTTGATACTTTCCCACAATACGCCAATGCCATTTCCTCACCTAAGTTGCCGATGTTACACGGAATAATGAAGCTTCCCGGATCCTTCTTCTTGTTCGAGCATGTTCTTTTTGCAACACCGCCGAGCATGAAGCATCAAGCACCACTGAAGCACTCTCCTCCAATTTTCCTCTTGTTGGTCAATAGGTCTTTCGGGGAACTTGAATACTTAGGCATTTGAGCCAAAGCCTCAACAAAAGGAATGTTGATGTGGAGTTGCTTGAACAAACTCGAGAACTTCTTATCTGTTCATCCCCTTGGTCATTCTTCAATCTAGAGGGATAAGGGATTCTTGGTATGAAAGATGGGGGTGCCACCTCTTTCTCTTTGTTTGCTCCCTTCTCAACCTCTACGACCTTGGATGCGTGTTCTTTCAGCTTCTCACTCGGAAGCCTCCCTTCAACCTCACGACCACTTCTCAAAGTTATCGCCTTCACATGTTCTCTAGGGTTGGTTTCCGTGTTGCTTGGTAAACTTCCATGTGGCCTTTCGGAAAGAGATTTCGCAATTTGCCCCACTTGATTTTCAAGATTGTGCAAGGAGGCGGTGTGATTGCGAAGTGTAGCCTCGACTGATTCAAACCTTGTATTTGCCGATTGAACAAATCTAGCCAAGTGCTTCTCCAAATCCGTTATTCGGGTTTCCAAGCCTGAAATTCTGTTTTCCACTTGAGGGGCTTGTTGTTGTTGTTGGAACCCCGATGGCCCCATAGTCTTCTGTGGTCCTTGATTACTCCATGAAAATTTGGGATGATTCTTCCAACCTAAATTGTAGGTGTTGCTGTATGGATTCCCTTGAGGTCTCATTCCATTACCTACAAAGTTGACATTCTCAACTGAAGAAACATCACCAATGATGATTGGGCAATCAGAGGGAGCATGTCCTCCACCACAACCGGTGCAATTGGTCATGGCCGCAACTCTATTCGAAGCTATAAGATCTAGCTTCTTACTCAAACTCTCCACTTAGGCCGCCAATAAAGTTACCGCGTCAATTTCATGGAGACCGACCACTTTTTTCTTTTCCCTAGCGTTCCACTGGTAACTATTTAACCCCATTTCCTCAATCAATTGATGAGCCTCGTCGGGGGTTTTGCTACCTAAGGTATCCCCTGCCGCCGTATCCAAGAGTTGCCTTGTACTCGGGTTAAAACCATTGTAGAAGGTTTGAACAATCATCCACTCCGGGAATCCGTGTTGCTGACACTTGCGCAGGAGTTCCTTGAAGCTTTCCCATATCTCGAATAGAGACTCCAATTCCAACTGCATAAAGGATAAGATCTCATTCCTAAGCTTTGCTGATTTTCTGGGAGGGAAATAACGGGCTAGAAAAGCTTCTACCATCTTCTCCCATGTAGTGATTGATGCTCTAGGTAATGAGTGTAGCCACTTCTTCGCTTTCCCTTTTAAGGAAAATGGGAAGGCTCTCAACTTGATGGCATCATCCATCACACCATTTATCTTCAGCATGTCACACACCTCGAGGAAGCTCTCTATGTGACTGTTTGGATCCTCATTGGCCAAACCGTTTAATTGTGCGAACTGCTGCAGCATATGGATGAATGCCAGCTTTAGCTCAAAATTCTGAGCTATAATTGGGGGACGCACAATACTCGATTGTGTCCCCAACACTAAAGGTCTGGCATAATCGGATAGTGTTCGTTTTTGCTTATTTTATTCTGCCATGTTGTCAAATCCTTCTACTTCAAAATCATCTGGATTAGGCTGTTCTTGTACAGGTTCTTTCCCTTTCCTTCGAAGTGTACGTTCAAGCTCAGGGTCTCCTTCAATCAATATTGATGGATTCCCTCGGGTCATAACCTGGAGCTGCACTAAAAGTAAAGAAAAAGAAAATCAGAATGATGATAGAATAAGAAGATATGAAATAGAATGTGTAGTGAAATAGGTAAGAAAACAAAGTGCAAAGTATCTCTAAATGCCTAACTCCCCAGCGACGGCGCCAAAAACTTGACAAGTTCCCCTTGCTTATATCCCACATGTGCACGGGCTTGTCGAAGTAATAATCCCGGGTGAGCGGCGTCGAATCCACAGTGAGTAGGGAGTAAAGACACTTAATTCGATTCTTAGCTATGTGGAGTATCAACAATGATAAGTGTGGAATTGATTCAATTCTCAGAAATTAAAAGCAACAAGTAAGAGAGGAAAAGTAAGGAGGAGGCAAGGCAATCGATAAAGATGGGGTACTCGGATGATGTTTCACCTAGGATAATCGCTTCAAGTGCAAGAACTCTCTATTATGCTTCCTAATCAATGCAACGGTGAGTCATGGAAATCCTTACATACATAGTCCCAAATCTAAGGTCAACTATGCCTAACTCTATACATGTCCCGGAGGACAAATTGAACAATCTCAACACCTCGCACTCGCATAGAGTTGCAATGAGCTCTAGCAATTCCAAGTGATAAATCTCTTCCTAGATTTAGACCTAACCCTTAGGTCTAGGCGAAAGGTCCCTAGCCACAATTAAGCCCTAGATACTAAGATCACCTCAACGCTTCACTGCATTGCACGCGTAGGTTCATCCCTTAGACCATTCACTCTATTATGGCTGCAAAGAACTCGAGGAGTGGAGGTAGAATCTATCACGTCGGAGGGGAAAGGGGACGCTCCTGTACCTCTCGACTCACCCTCTCAACCCTCTCCAACCTAGCTTTGTCTAACGCTCGTGGTGTGTCACTCACTCACAAGGTTACCAACAAGAACTCTCAACCCTAGTGTCACTCTAGGAGAAATGTTCATACAATCAAGCATTCAAGATTGGAACTCACAATAAACATTAATTTATTGAAAGCATAATAAAGAAGTTCAAGAAACGAATACATCCTAGGGTTCACAATCACCCAAGTACCCACTAGGGTTTAGCTCTCCATGGAGCTAAGTACAATCAAAGAAATTGAATGTAAAAAGCAATAAATCCATAAAAGAAACCCCCTCGATGGTCGTGGTCGATGGTCTTGTGGAAAGTCCTCTACTCATCGTCCAAGGATTCCTTCGTCCGGTATAGGATACGCCTCGATCGAAGCTCCCATACCAACCTTCTTCCTAATGGAATCATGATGTCGAAGCCATAGAACCTCTCCAAAACCTTGGCCAATACCCCTCGAAACCCCTAGCGAAGCCCTCTCGCAAGTTGGGGAAAAAGATGGAGAAAAGAATACCAAAATCGGGGCTGAATCGGCTATAAATAGAGAGTCGAATCGGGCAACTCCACCCGGGCGTGGACGGTACACGAGCCCGTGCAGAATTTCCACACGGGCGTTGATAATTTCCACATGCCCGTGTGGATTCTCTGTCTCTCTGATTTCTCGACCGGCTTTGAACAGTGCTGCTACAGTAACGCAAACGGGCACACGTTCACGTCGTGAATCACTTGCTTCTTCAATGATATATATGTTGGTGGGGTTCTTGTTCTTGTATGCATAAGATGGAATGCTCGAGTTTGCCTGTCTTTGTGCCCCTCCAAATGGATGTACTCACTCGAATGCGAGGAGGTTGGCACACACTCTATCATCTCACACCTGTCCTATGTTTTCGCGTTTGAACCTTAGCAAGATCTCCTCAAAAAATAGGTGCATTATGATCCACATTGGCCCATTTCCTTCATACTCGGCCTCACAACCCTACCTGCATAAAAGTAACATAAAAACACACATATTAATGTAAAAAACTGAGAAAAGTAATGCTCAACATAAGGAGTGAGCGCACGCATTCATATCGCACTAAGCACTTATCGGGGTGTTTTTGAGTGAGTTCACACACTTACACGAAGTCGGGTTTGTTATCCTTTTTGATTCAAGTTTTTTTAGCTAGAGCATTGATTTTTTTCATATTTAGTGTTGAAATTTTTCCTTACTTGTAGAATGCTATCTTTGTATACTTTTGGTGAACCCTAAGGCCAAACACTTTCAATATTTTCTTCATTGATGCACAGAATGTTTTAATTTTTGCTTGAGGACAAGCAAAAGCTTAAGTGTGGGGGAGTTTGATAAGTGCTTGTCCGATATGAATCCACACGGGTGTGTGGAAATTATCCACGCCCGTGTGGAAATTCCGAACGGGCGCGTGTTTCGTCCACGCCCGTGGAGTTACCCGATTCCAGCCATATTTAAAGCCGATTCAGCCCCGATTTTGGTATTCTTTTCTCCATCTTTTCCCCAACTTGCGAGAGGGTTTCGGCTAGGGTTTCGAGGGTATTGGCCAAGGTTTTTGGAGAGGTTCTACGGCTCCGACATCGTGATTCCATTAGGAAGAAGGTTGGTAGGGAGCTTGATCGAGGCGTATCCTATACCCGGATGAAGGAATCCTTGGACGACAGTAGAGGACTTTCCACAAGACCATCGACACGACCATCGAGGGGGTTTCTTTATGGATCCATTGCTTTTACATTCGATTTCTTTGATTGTACTTAGCTCAATGGAGAGCTAAACCCCTAGTGGGTACTTGGTTGATTGTGAACCCTAGGATGTATTCGTTTCATTGAACTTCTTTATTATGCTTTCAATAAATTAATGTTTATTGTGAGTTCCAACCTTGAATGCTTGATTGTATGAACATTTCCCCTTGAGTGACACTAGGGTTGAGAGTTCTTGTTGGTAACCTTGTGAGTGAGTGACACACCACGAGGGTTAGACAAAGCTAGGTTGGAGAGGATTGAGAGATTGAGTCGAGAGGTACAGGAGCGTCCCCTTTCCCCTCCGACGTGATAGATTCTACCTCCATATTTTCATCGTAGTAACACAAACGGGTACACGTTCACATCGTGGATCACTTGCTTCTTTAATGATAGGCAAGTTGGTGGAGCTCTTGTTCTATATGCATAAGTCGGAATGCTCGAGTGTGACTGCCTTTGTGCCCCTCCAAATAGATGTGCCAAAGTCGAATACAAGGAGGTTGGCACACACTCTAGCATCTCACATCGACCCAAGTCTTCGCGTTTGAACCTTAGCAAGATTTCTTCCAAACTCGGTGCATTGTAATCCCACATTGGCTTCTTTCCTTCATACTTGGCCTCACAACCCTACACGCATGCAGTAACATAAAAACACACATATTAGTGTAAAAAAACCCGAGAAAAGTAATGCTCAACATAAGGAATGAGCAGCTCAGCATTCATATCGCACAAGCACTTATCAAACTCCCCCACACTTAAGCTTTTGCTTGTCCTCAAGAAAAATTAAAACGTTATGTGCATCAATGAAGAAAATATTGAAAGTGCTTGGCCTTAGGTTCACCAAAATATACAAAGAGAGCATTCTACAAGTGAGGGAAATTTCAACACTAAATACGAAAAAATCAATGCTCTAGCTAAAAACTTGAATCATAAAGGAAACAAAACCCGAAATCGTGTATGTGTGTGAACTTACTCAAGTCAACCCAAAGTATACTCCTCAAAGTTCTAAGTACAAGGGACTTATTTATCTACAATGGTGACAGCAATTTCAAAGATGGTAGTAGCTTCACACATCCTCTAAGGTAGCCTTCTCTAAAGCGGCCGCTAAGATGGCTTTCACACTTTCGAGATGGTAGCTCTTTCTACCAGAGTGGTAGCTTTCACTCATCCTATGAGATAGCTCTTTCTCTCATTAGGGCATAGCTAGTATCCGACTTATGAGAGTAGCTTCATACTTCATAGGTGGTACCCTTTTCCACCCAACAAGCACAAATGAACAATAAAACTCTTTTTTTTTCAGAATTTAACACAGGAAACAACTATAACTAGTCCCTTTAACATCGAACATGAGTTTCCAAATGAGTTTAAAGAGTGAGTAGTGCACTAAGTGTAAATCTGGCAAAAATTCCTAGAAATTCAAGCAAGAACTAAAGCATGAAAACATTCAATGTTAGAAATTCTCTTAAACTCAAGAATACAGTCCTAGCAACTAAGGTGAACCGCCATTGGTTATGTGAGCATATATCAATCAAGAACAATAGAAAAGAATGTGTGCACTATGAAACTCCCCCCCACACTTAAGTTGTACATTGTCCCCAATGTACACATGCAAGCTCACTCAAAATATATATCGTTCAAAAGGAAATGTGGGAGAAGTAATCAAAACAATACTCCCCTGACTCCTAGTGTTGCGTTTGATGAAGCTAATTCCATAGGGGTAGTGTTCCGACGGGTTGTGAAGCTCACACGGCTAAGTGCCTAAGAACCTTGGCCATGCCCATGACTAAGTCTCAATTCCCAAGAAGACAAGACCATCTGCACGCATAAACGAGGGGGTTCAGTGAAGCTTAATAAAAACAAAATATCTCGAGTATATATAAAAGATAGACAATGAATATAACTCGAGATGCAAAATGAAAATAAACTCAGAAGGAGAACCCTTTTTGAGTGAACAAGGATAAAATAAAATGCATAAAAGAAAAAGAACTAAAAATCAAATGTCGGTGTCACGCTCGGGCTCAGGTGCTGCTGCTGCTGCTGGTGAAGATGCACATGGTGGGTCAACCGGTGCCGGGGTAGGGGATGAGGGTGCCGGAGGAACTGAGGGGGCCTGAGGAGTCCTCGGCCGCAAGACAAATGATGATGCGACGTCGCACTCTAAGATCTACTGTAATAGGTCAAAACGTGCCATGAACTCTGTGTACTGGGTGGCCTGCGTATCCCTAATCTCTGCAATCTTGGCTCGAGCCTCAGCTACCTCAGTCCGTATCACCCCCAAAGCGCTCTCGATCCTCTTATAGCGATCATAAGCTCGAGATGCTGAAAATATACCCACGGGGGGTGGTTCCTCTGCCACTGGAGGTGCCTCAGTCTCCATCGGGCTTGGCTGAGGCTCGGGAGCGGGTTGAGATGCCCCAGCTTCATCACCCTCATCCTCGGCTATCTCTGGAGCTGGTAGCACTAAAGCAAAAACCCCTGTCCGAACCCTGCGGACCATGCCCATCGACCTCATCGTCTCTAGGCTCAGGGGAGCAGGTATACTCGTCTTCTCAGCCCCACGAATCGAATCCAAGAGACCCATGCCTAGCACTAATCTCGTAATGTAGGGGCCCGAGAAGATCGCTCCCAGTCAAGCATAGTGCCCCTGATGTCTGATGTACTCTGCCATGATATGCCCTAAGTGAATCGGTACGCGCTGTACCATCAAGTACAGATACAGTAATTCCTGTCGGCTCAGAACACCAGTGCTATCACAACAGCCATTCACCAACCTACTCATGATGGCATGTAAATATCTGTATGCAGGTCAGGAAAGGCACGTGGCCTTGGACACCCCCGGCTCGTACTGACCTTGACCACATAGCACTCTGTAAGCTCTCTGCGGGGTCAAGGTTCCAGGATAATCAGTCGGTAACTGAGCGTACTCCTCTGTCTCTGTGAATGCCTACTCATACAAGCCAAGTCGTACTGAAAACTGAGTGACGCTCAAGGTATGGTGGTGTCCAAATACTCTGAACTGAATGGTGTCCAAACTGTCAAAGCTTGCATAAGATCTGTCAAATTTGAATGATGATAGTACCTCCAGTGCAAACTCTCGGATGGCTGGCTCTCTAATCGTCAATAACTGCCGCCAACCACCTACTGAAACGAGATCCTCTACCTCATCAGGGAATTCATCTCCCTGCTGTAAATCCCGTACTATAGTCGTGTCCAGGAATCGAGTCTGTCCGAACCAGAGTCTCGACAAGCGCTCATAGCGAACTTGATGCTCTAGAATCACAAACCTCATGCCCGCAGGTTCAGGGGTTGACTCATGCCGCCTCTTATTAGCTTGCTTCTTCGATCGAGGAGCCATAATCTGGAAAACTTGAAATGAAATCGATTAAACAAGTTGATAAAATAATGCTGCAGAAATCCACACGGTCGTGTGGAATTTCCGCACGCCCGTGTGGAACCACGTGGCATGAAAACTGCACGGCCGCGTTTCAAAAATCCAAAAATACAACGTAAAAATACTTCTAACTTCATTCTAAACATAAATCATCTTTCCAATTGAAGAAATGAAGCATTATTAACCTGATTAATCGATGGAAACCATGAATTGGCAAAGAAGATGATAAATAGGGCTTAACGACGAGATGGAATCAGAAAATGAGGGACTGGCCGGAAAACCGCGCAAAAATCCTACCAAATTGGCGCTATGAAGTCGGAGACTGATGTGAGAATGTTTCCAAATGAATAGAGGAAGTGAAGAGGGTGAGAAACTAATCTTCTTTAAAAAGAAATCGCGACTCTTGATGTTCTGTGCATCCACACGGGTGTGCGGTATTTACCCACGCTCGTGCGCTTCATTACAAGAGAGTCACAGGGTCTCACACACACCCCTTTGTGCTCTCAGGAAAACACTCCTTCGACTTTGACTGCTCTCGTATGGGCGTGTGGAAAATACCCATGCCCGTGCATCCGACCCCGAGGGCAACCCTGCGCCCTACATGGCTTCTCTGGACATCCGATACCAAGTGTTATACACGCCCGTGCGGAAATTCCGCCGCAGGCGTGGTTGATTCCATGCCCAACTCTCGAGGCGGCCGCAGTCCACTGTGTCTTCTCGGGATGGAGAGAACTCCTCTCGAGTTTCGCCGGGCGTGTGGAAATTAGCCACGCCGTGTGTGGTTCCTAGGTCGCCACGGGGGTGAGTCACGCCCTGCTGTGCTCGGAGAAAAATTCACCAAACTCTGCAGGAATTCACACGCCCGTGCGGAAATTACCCATGGGTGTGTCTCAATCGCATGGTCATTCACAGGGGCCGCCGCACGCCCCTGTGCCTTCTCTGGATGAGCTTGCAATACAAATCCACGGGCGTGCGGAAATTTCACACGCCCGTGTGTCTTCACTGGATGCCTTAGAAAAATCTGCAGGCTCTGCAAAAAATTTCTGAACATGGTTACACACTCAGAGCCTGCTCTATTATGTAAATTTTACCAGTGAAAAACATGAAATAGAGCTCAAATGACCAAACTTCGCCAATTCCACATGAAAACACACGATTAAAATTCAAAGTTCACAAGGAAATCTCAGCACATGCATCTAAGAAATTAAGACACCAACACTTAACAAACTATTAATGCAAACAACCTAACTAAAAATAAGAAAACTGTAAACACTTGGGTTGCCTCCCAAGAAGCGCTTGTTTTACGTCACTAAGCTTGACATACCTTGTCTTACCTCACGGGGGTTCATGAATGAAAGTTGCCCTCTTACCCATGGCTTGAAAGCATGATGTGCAAAGTCTCTTGAGAGTAGAGGGTGTATTATCGAGCTTTGGACCACCTAACAATGATACGTCCAACTTCTTCGGTTCACGTACATCTCCAACAGCCTTGGAGTGTTTCTGGTGGCATCTCCTAGCCCTCTTCATTTTTTGGAGCACTTTCTTCAAGATCCCCGGGGTAGATGGTACTTCTTCTGTCGATCTAAGCATCATTACTTCTTCATTGCCCTCCTCTTGGTCGAACAAACCTTCATATGGATCCGGATTGAACATTTTCTGCATGTATTCATCAATAATCTCATCAGTAGTGTCTAAAAAATATAAAGTATCATCAAAATGGAGAGAATGCCGCATGCCCTCAGCAAGGCGGTATGTGAGCTTGTCATCTCCAACTCTCAATGTGAGCTCTCCACCGTCCATGTCAATCAATGCTTTGGAAGTCCGTAAGAATGGTCTCCCAAGTATCAAGGGTACATCCGCATCCTCATCAACATCTAGCACTACAAAGTCAACCGGAAAAATGTACTTGTCCACCTTGACAAGCACGTCTTCAATGATGCCTCTCGGATGTCGCACTGTTCGGTCCGCTAGTTGCAAAGTCATCTGAGTAGGCCTAGGATCGCCCAAGCCTAGCTTTTTAAAGAAGGTGTATGGCATGACGTTGATACTTGCCCCTGAGTCCGCCAATGCCATTTCTTCACCTAGATTGCCAATATTACACGGAATGATGAAGCTTCCCGGGTCTTTCTTCTTGTTCGGCATGTTCTTTTACAATACCGCCGAGCATGAAGCATCTAAAATCACTGAAGCACTCTCCTCCAACTTCCTTTTGTTGGTCAACAAGTCTTTCAAGAACTTCGCATTCTTAGGCATTTGGGCCAATGCCTCAAGAAAAGGAATATTAATGTGGAGTTGCTTGAACAAACTCAGGAACTTCTTGTACTGTTCATCCCCTTGGTCATTTTTCAATCTAGAGGGATAAGGGATTCTTGGCTTGAAAGGTGGGGTTACCACCTCTTTCTCTTTGGTTGTTCCTTTTTCTACCTTTATAACCTCGGGTGCGTGTTCTTTTAGCTTCTCACTCGGAAGCCTACCTTCAACCTCACGACCATTTCTCAAAGTGATCGCCTTCATATGCTCTCTACGGTTGGTCTCTGTATTGCTCGACAAGCTTCCATGTGGCCTTTCAGAGAGAGACTTCGCAATTTGTCCCACCTGATTTCAAGGTTATGCAAAGAGACAGTGTGGTTGCGAAGTGTAGCCTCAACTGATTCAAACCTATTATTTGCAGATTGCACAAATCTAGCGAAGTGCTTCTCTAGGTCAGTCATTCGGGTTTCCAAACCTAAGACTACAGTTTTTCCACCGAGGGGCTTGTTGTTGTTGTTGGAAACCGGTGGCCCCATGGCCTTTTGTGGACCTTGATTACTCCATGAGAAATTGGGATGATTATTCCAACCCAGATTGTAGGTATTACTATATGGGTTTCCTTGATGTCTCATGCCATTACCTACATAATCAACATTCTCCACCGAAGAAACATCACCAATAGAGATCGGGCAATCGGAGGGAGCATATCCTCTACCACACCCAGTGCAATTAGTCACAGCCGCCACTCTATTTGAAGTTAGAAGATCTAACTTCTTACTCAAATTTTCCATTTGGGCTGCCAATGAAGTTACCGCATCTATCTCATGGAGACCGGCCACCTTTTCCTTCTCCCTAGCATTCTATTGGTAGTAGTTTAACCCCATTTCTTCAATTAACTGAACAAAGGATGAGATCTCGTTCCTAAGCTTTGCTGATTTTCCGGGAGGGAAATAACGAGCTAGAAAAGCTTCCACCATCTCCTCTCACGTCGTAATTGACGCTCTAGGTAACGAGTGTAGCCACTGCTTCGCTCTGCCCTTTAGGGAAAATGGGAAGGCTCTCAATTTGATGGCATCATCCATCACCCCATTTATCTTCAGCATATCACACACCTCGAGAAAGCTCTCTATGTGAATGTTTGGATCTTCATCAGCCAAACCATTGAACTATGCGTCTTCTTTTGCAACATGTGGATCAATGCGAGCTTCAACTCAAAGTTTACGGTGTAATCGGAGGACCCACAATAGTCAATTGTGTCCCCCAACCTGAAGAGTGCGGCATAATCGGATAATGTTCGTTCTTGCTCATTACGTTACGCCATGTTTTTCGATTCTTACGCTTCCAAATCAATTTTGGATTAGACTGTCCTTGCACATGCTCTTTCCCTTTTTTCTAAGTGTACGTTCAAGCTCGGGATCCCCTTCAATCAATATTGAGGGATTCCCTTGGGTCATAACCTGAAGCTGCAACCAAAAAAAAAAGAAAGAAAAACAAATCAGAATGATGATAGAATAAGAAGATATGAAATAGAATGTATGGTGAAATAGCTAAGAAAACAAAGTACAAAGTATCTCTAAACACCTATTCCCCGGCAACGGCGTCAAAAACTTGACAAGATCTCATTGCGTATATCCCACACGTGCACGGGTTTGTCGAATTAATAGTCCCGGGTGAGCGGGTATCGAATCCACAGGGAATAGGGAATAAAAATACTTAATTCGATTCTTAGCTATGTGAAAGATCAATGATGATAAGTGTGACAATGATTCAATTCTCAACAATAAAAACAACAAGTAAAGAGGCAAAAAGTAAAGAAATGGGGTAAAGGCAATCGATAAAGATGGGGTACTCGGATAATGCTCCGCCTAGGATAATTGTTTCAAGTGCTAGAACCCTCTATTATGCTTCATAATCAATGCAATGGTGAGTCATGGAAATCCTTAATTACATAGTCCCAAATCTAAGGTCGAACTACGCCTAACTCTATACATGTCCCGGAGGAGAGTTAGATAACCTCTCAACCTCGCACTTTTCGTATAGAGTTGCAATGAGCTCTAGGGATTACAAGTGATAAATCTCTTCCTAATTATAGACCTAACCCTTTGGTCCAGGTGGAAGGTCCCTAAGACCCAGCGGAAGTTCATCCCTTAGACCATTCACTCTATTATGGCCGTAAAGAACTCGAGGAACGGAGGTAGAATCTATCACGTCGGAGGGAAGGGCAGCTCACGTGCCTCTCGACTCACCCTCTCAACCCTCTCCAACATCAGTTTGTGTCCTAACGCTCATGATGTGTCACTCACTCACAAGATTACCAGCAGAACTCTCAACCCTAGTGTCACTCTGGGGAAATGTTCATACAAACAAGCATTCAAGGTTGGAACTCATAATCAACATCAATTTATTGAAAGCATAATAAAGAGATTCAAAGAAACGAATACATCCTAGGGTTCACAAATACCCAAGTACCCACTAGGGGTTTAGCTCTCCATGGAGCTAAGTACAATCAAATAAATAGAATGTAAAAGCAATGAATCCATAAAGAAACCCCCTCGATAGTCGTGTCAATTATCTTATGGAAAGTCCTCTACTCGTCGTCCAAGGATTCCCTCGTCCAGTATAGGATACGCCTCAACGGAACCTCTCTAAAACCTTGGCCAATACTCCTGAAAACCCTAGCCGAAGCCCTCTCTCAAGTTTGGGAAAAGATGGAGAAAAGAATAATAAAATCGGGGTTGATTCGACTTTAAAATAGAGCTGGAATCGGGATGACTACGGGCGTGGATGCTTCACGCCCATGTCGAGGCCCTCACAGGCGTGGATAATTTCCACATGCCGATGTGGATTCTACTCCTGTTTTCTCGATCGAGTCGTGAGCGAGTCTACTCACGATGCTCCTACGTTCTTCTACTGCGATTGCTACGCTTTCTGATATCCGACTGAATAACTTCACGAATCAATACTTTCATGCCGATCCATAAGCGGGCACACATTCCGTGCCGTGGATCACTTGCTTCTTCAAGATAGGCAGAGTTGGTGGAGCTCTTGTTCTATATGCATAAGTCGAGATGCTCGAGTGTGAGCGCCTTTGTGCCCCTCAAATGGATGAGCCAAACTCGAATATGAGGGAGGTTGCACGGACTCTAGCATCTCACGTCGACCTATGTCTTCGCGTTTGAACCTTAGCAAGATTTCCTCCAAAATCGGTGCATTGTAATCCACATTGGCTTCTTTCCTTCATACTTTGCCTCACAACCCTACACTGCAGTAACATAAAAACACACATATTAGTGTAAAAACACGAGAAAAAGTAATGCTCAACATAAGGAATGAGCGGCTTGGCGTTCATATCGCTAACACTTATCACGGACCCGGCACTGCATTCATTCATACTTTGATTGCTCGTTCTATTTGGGGCGGGCCGATAGCAGAGGGGTGGTCACTCAAGCTGATATTTACGATGTGTGGCATCTTGAGCGGTGCCCTACTCACCTTGGCCACCTTATCACGATGCATTTCTTCACCAGGGCTTGTATACCAGATTGGGATCTATATTTGCTGGGCCCTATGTGACTAGATTAAGCCATGGAATGGGTTTATTTAAGCAAACATAAGTTATGAATGTTGTAGGAGGTACAACACCCCTCGAGAAGGCCCACGTACAAGCGATTAGCTTGGTGGTGAGCGAGCATCGCAGTGGTGAGACCCACACATCACCGAGAACTTTGGTGAGTCTAGTCAATGACGGACAAAGCACCTGAGTCGAGCCCTAGGAGGCGCTTGTCCCCACCCCAGCACTATATCATTACCTGACTTCAACATGAGACTGTGGAGGATTGAGGGAGAGGTTCAGGCTGTGCGTCGGGAGCAGCATGAGATTCATGGCCAGCTTCACCAGATCATTGAGGGACAGAGCCGACTCGAAGCAAATTTTCACCGTTTCATCACCTTGTACTATGACTCATCCTCGCACAATATGACCCCTCCTTATGCCGCCATGCCACCCCCACCGGCACCATATTGCGATGAGTAGCAGCCTGTTTGAGTATTCTTTATCACACAAGCGGTGGAGAGCCGAACTGGGTGACACCGACATTAGATGCATTCTTTATTTTCTTGTTACTTTACTTTATTTTGTATTGTTGTTAGACTTTCACTACTCAGAAAGGATTTTCCTTCTGAGTATGTCTTTTATTTTTCATTTCGTTTTTTTGAGTTGTATTCATTTTCTCTATCTTTTTATATACTCGATTTGTTTTTGTTTATTTGGAGCTTCACTAAACCCCCTTGTGTGTATGCCCTACTGAGATGTCTTGTCGGTATGGGAATTGAGAACTAGTCATGGATATGACCAAAGGTGCTTTGTACTTGGTCATGTGTGCCTTCACAACCCGTTGGAACATCACTCAAGATTTAGCTCCATCAAATGCAACACTAGGAACCGGGGAGTATTGTTTTGATTGCTTCTCCCACATATATTCTTCATTGATATACATTATTAGTGAGCCTGCATGGTACACTGGGGACAACATACAACTTAAGTGTGTGTGTGTGAGTGGCGGGAGTTTCATAGTGCACATGTCTTTTATATTAGTTTTGATTGATATACATGTTCACATAGCCAATGGCGGTTCACCTTAGTTGCAATGATTGTATTCTTGAGTTTTAGCAGAATTTTTAACATTGAATATTCTCATGCTCTATTTTTTACTTGTATTTCTAGGAATATTTGCCCAATTAACACTTGTTGCACTACTCGCTCAATAAACTCTTTTGGAAACTCAAGTTTGATGTTAAAGGGACTAGTTATAGTTGTTTCTTTTGTTAATTGAAAAAAAAAATAGTTTTATTGTTTAGTTGTGCTTGTTGGGTGGAAAGAGCTACCCTCTATAAAGTATAAAGATACTCTCATAAGTCGGATAGTAGTTATGCCCTAATGAGAGAAAGAGCTATGTCATAAGATGAGTGAAAGTTACCACCCTGGTAGAAATAGTTACCACCTCGAAAGTGTGAAAGCCACCTTAGCGGCCACTTTGGAAAGGGCTTCCTTAGAGGATGTGTGAAGCTACTAATGTCTTTTATTTTATTTTTGTTACTTTGTGTAGATAAATAAGTCTCTTATACTTAGAACTTTGAGGAGTATACTTTGGGTTGACATGAGTGAGTTTACACACACTTACACGATTTTGTATTAATTGTCCTTTTTGATTCAGAGGTAGCAGAGCGTCCGCTTTCCCCTCCGATGTGATTTATCCTACCTCCATTTCCTAGAGCTCTTTACGGGTTACAATGAGGTGAAGTGCTAAGGGATGAACTCCAGCTGAGGATTAGTTGCACGAGCAATAGAGTGAAGCGCTGAGTGACTTTAGTATCTGAGGGCTTAATTTTTAGCTAGGGATCTTTCGCCCTAGACCAAAAGGGTAGGAATAGGGTTTATGACATGGAATCCCAAGAGCTCCATGCAACCCCTAGTGCGTGTGAGGTGTTGAGGCGAGCGATTTCTCGCCCGTGTATAGTGTAAGGTTAGTCGCTGGTTGATAGTGCGTTTGGGACCATGTGCATTAAGATTTCCATGACTCATTAAGCATTAATTAGGAAGTATAATGGTAGGTATTGCACTTGAAGCATAAGTCCTAGGGGAGCATTATCCAGTACGCGCACTTCTATCGATTGCCTTACCTCTCACTTACTTGTGCCTCTCATTCTTGTTTCTTTTTATTTACATTTTATATCACATCTTATCAACACAATCATTATTCATCTTCACTTGGTTAAGTAGCAATTTAGGTATTTTTATTCCTTACTCTTCGTGGATATGATACCCCACTCACTTGGGATTTATTACTTCATAAAGCTTCGTGCACTGCGGGTCACCGCCGAGGCATTGTCACCCTCCACTGGAACAAAAGGCAACCCATTACTCACGCTCACTTTACAAATCTACACCTCAACTATTGAGAAGTCTCTCTTTACCCTTCCTTTTTGCATGCTTTACTTCTTATCATTGTGATTTGCGTCTTACTGGCGATTCAGTGTACATTGAGGGCAATGTGCGACTCTAGAATAATGAGGATGGGTATTTTCATACTTGTGGATGCTTTATTTACTAATGATAGCTATGATTTCTTGTTGAGAACTTCCTAAGCTTGAAAAAGAATCTTGGATGTGCAGTTGTATTCTTTATATGCTTCAATGGAAATCTTGCATTTTATCTTTAGTGCATCTTTTTGCCCTTGTCACGATATCTTTCACCCTTTAGCGCTCTTGCCAACCCATCTTGTTATTATAGCCGTTAGATTGTTAAATTTTACTTTCAATAGTCCTTTAAGAGCTTTTGGTTCTTTTATTTTTGCTTAAGCTTTAAGTGAAGTTTTTAGCAGGTGCTTTTCAAGGCGATCTGAAATGGGAGGTATATATAGTAGGTTTTATGTCGGTATTCCTCTACTAGTAAAGTAAGAATGCGTGACATATAGATTGTAATCATAGTAGATTGTAATCACAAGATTTTTTTGTGCATTATACATTAGGCGGACTCAAAAAGAGAGAGAAAAGAGAAAGAAAAGAAAAATAAAGTGACATATTGATCGCTTAGCACGGTTGTAATTTTACTTTCAATAGTTTTTTAAAGGCTTTTGGTTCTCTTGTTTTTGTAAGCTTTAAGTGAAGTTTTTAGTGGGAAGTGTGGTTTCTAGGCGATCTGAATTGGGATGTATAAAAATATAAGTTTATGTCGATGTTCGCTTTGCTAGTGAAGCAAGAATCGTATCATGCGGTTAACAATCAAGTAGGTTGGGTGGCTCTTGTGTCTAATCGACATGTGCATCCTTCTAAAAAGTGTCTGCGATCTACGTTGAAGCGAGACTCATAAAAAAGAGAAAATAAAAAGAGAAAGAAAAAGAAAAACAAAACTGACATATTGATGCGTACTAGACACTTGTTTTTCACTTGTACTTGAGAGCTAAAGTTTTTGTTAGAGACCCGAAAGATTCTTAGTCTACTATTGAGGGTGTCTTTAAAGATTCTAACTCGATTTCAATTTTGTGTAGGTGAATGGACACCTACAGGGTAATCCGAGGTGTGGAGGTTAAGGTAGGAAGTGTACACACACTCAAAAGAAGCATTTAGATAAAACAAAGACAATCTTTGCTTGGTTAACTATAGAACAACTCACTACCTTGATTTCTTTTCACTTGTGCTTGTGGAGTTCTCTATCAGTTTGAGCTTGAGGTCGTATATTTAGTTGTTTATCATCTTCCTCTTGTTCTTCATATGCATTTTGCTTGGGAAAAAGCAAGCGCTTGGAGTAAGGGATGTTTGATAAATACCTGATAATAAGTATTTCTACTTAGTAGATATATGCTTTTTCGGCCATATTTTCATGAATTAATGCCAGTTTTGTGTTTAAATTTCTTTTATTTATATTTTAGACATCAAAGAACCCAAGCCGATCTCGAAGTGAGCGTTGAGTGACTTTAACGGCTAGGGCCTAATTGTGACTAGAGGGACTTTCGCTGGACCAAAAGGTTAGATCTATATATAGAATAGGATTTATCACTTGGAATCTCTTGAGCTTCTCGCAACTTTACGACGATTAGTGAGATGTTGAGGCTGGTTGATTTCTCCACAAGGGAATAGTGTGAGTTAGATCACGCGGTTGACCTTAGGTTTGGGACCTTGTGTTTTAGGATGTCGCGACTCTTTAAGCATTAGTTAGGAAGTATAATAGTTGGTTTTGCACTTGAGGCAATGATCTAGGAGGGAACAATGCTCGCAGTACCCCACCTTTTTATCGATTGCCTTTTCCTTCATTTTATTGTGCTCTGCGTTCTTATTTTCTTGACTCGTTGCATCGATCTTTTATCAACACCATCGTTATTTCATCTCCACTTAGTTAAGTAGCAATCTTGATGTTTCTGTCCTCATTCACTGTGAGCGCGATACCCCACTCACTTAGGACTTATTACTTCTACAAACGTGCACTTACACGTCACCGCAAGGCGTTGTCAAGTTTTCATTGACACAGGAGCCATACCACAACAATAAAAAGAAATAATCAAATTAAACTTTGAAAAACTCAATATGCAGGAATATACACGTCGATTGGCAAAATTCCACATGCCCATATGGATCTTGAGGCATGTGAAATTAAATGCGCCCAAGTGCAAAACTTTTGGATACATCACAAAATAATCTAAAACCTTCAAATCATTCACCAATCATTTACACATGAAATCAAAGCAACATTTACCAATTAAAGCCAAAAAGAAATGAAGATTGCGCAAAGAGAGGAGGAAACTACCGATGAAATAAAACTCAAAAACTTAATTCAGCCTGAAAACTCTCTCAAATCCCTATAAAAAGATTGAGAAGAATTTCGGGAAGGTGAAGAGAAGTGTTCTTTGAGCATTTGGGAGATATAGAATGAAGGATTATGAGTAGGTGTGCCTTGATGTTCTGTGCATCTACACGGGCGTGTGGAAATTACCCACACCCATGTGACTGCTAGAGGTCACCCACGAGGGGAGACTACATGCCACTGATGCTCTTGAGATAGCTCACGATTGCCTCGAATGCATCCACAGCGTGTGGAAATTACCCAGACCATGTGCACTGACCCAGTCCAGCTACGCCCACAATGAAAATTCCACATGGGCGTGTGGATCTCCTGAGGTACTCACGGGGTACTCACATGCACTGTGTGCTCATGGGATGGAGAATAAGTATTTGCGGAGTTTCCACTAGCATGGAAATTACCACTCTAGTGTGCCATTCATAGTGTCATCACGAGGCATTCACACACACTGTGTCTTCTCGAGATTGACTCTAAGAACTCTTCAGGGATTCACACGCCCGTGTGGATATACTAACAGGTGTGACAGCGTCACAAGGTTGCTCAGTGCTCATGCCCCTCTGTCTTCTCGGGACTAGGGGTTGAGCTCGAGCAGGAAACACACCCGCATGAGAAATTCCACATGGCCGTGTGTCTTCTCTGGATAACTCAGAAAAAAATTACAGACTATGAAGAAAGAGTGCAACGTCTACGCATACAGAGGACTGACCTATACATTGAAAAATAATCACAGAGAATCGCCTTAGAAACATGCTCAAACAACCTAGAAAATTTGCCAACCACAATTAAAGCACACTAAAAGCACCAACAATCCACAATAAAATCACAGCAATAACGTAACT